>NW_015557064.1:0-1778 GCF_001515605.1 Sinocyclocheilus anshuiensis | reverse complement strand
ATTATTACCTCTTCATGGGTCGACATTTTATTCCATAATGTTACATAGTTTTGATGCTGTTTTATGTCTGATGATCGTGTTAGAATACATGTGGAAGCATCTGTTGTTTCGGTTTCTTCTTCACTTGTGTTGTTTGGAAATTCTGTACAGAAGATGTGTACTAGCGCCCTCTACAGTATAACAATGAAAACACGGATTCTAGGAACACAAGTATAGCTCAAATATATTTGTAAGTCAAGTGTAAGTCAAGTATACTTAAATGTCATTTTAAGTATATTTCTGAGAAGTACATAAAGCCCATTTCTGAGAAGTATATAAAAAGTAGACTAAAAGTATACTTTCCTATTTTTAGTTTAAAAGAAGTATACTAATAGCACACTTGAATAAACTTATTTTTAGTAAGGGAAGTTAAGCACGTTTTGTGATGTGCGTTTCAAACAATTGTTTATGCTTCTTTAAGGTGCTTTAGATTAACAGAATACATGTTAGGTATAATAATTATACATTTGGGCTTTCAAATGGTTAACAGATGATTGTCATTAATACATAACAACGGTACGATATGTAATGCATACTGTAATCCAAACCACAAAAAGGCACATTTATATACAGACTATTTAATGCAGTACATTGCTATACAGAAATTACAATTGCAGAAATGTTGATATGAAATGGTCTAAATGTGAAATGATGCATAAAGAAACATGAAAGGAATGAGAATATGGAATTATAAAAATTACATTTTAAAATTGAATTTTACACTTTCATAATTTCGTATTAAATGCATTTGTGTGCCTTTTGGTTTGGTTTTCTTCAGTATTTGAGGTTAGACTTGAATAAACGAAGGATTTGAATATCACTGAATGTCATAGTTGTTTTGAAGTATTTTATATATTGTATTAGAAGACATGCACAGTTGATTGTAATTGAATACACTTATAACATAATGGCATTGAAATCTGAACCTCATCTTTGAAATATTCATGCAGAGCAACCGCACACAGACTGTAGAAGGTCTGCTGACATGGACGCTCGAGAAGAAGAACTAAAATGTCCTGTTTGTGTAGAGACCTTTTCAGACCCTGTACGCCTTCCATGTGGGCACAACTTCTGTCAAACCTGCATCCAAGTGGTCTGGAACATGGATGACCCAAAAACATCCAGAGAAGGGCCACTGTTCTGTCCGGAATGTCAGATCCTCCTTCCTCCTGATCTTGAGCTAGAGATCAACTCAGGTCTTCAAAGAAAAGTTCAGGATGTCTTTGCAAGAGCACCTTCGCTGGAAGAATCATCTCAAATGTCACCTTCTGTTATCATGTGTGATCAGTGCATTGGAAACACTGAGGTGGCTGTGAAGAGCTGCCTCACCTGCGATGCCTCTCTGTGTTCTGCTCACACCCTCCTGCACCAGCAGAGAGAGGCTTTAAGAGGACACTCTCTCATTGAAGTAACTGAAGACTTGATTTCCTTTAAGTGTAAGGAGCATGGGGAGGAGCTGAAGCTCTTCTGTCAGGAGGACCAGATTGCTGTGTGTTGTCTGTGCATTGGAGTTGGGTCACACAAAAACCATCAAGCTGTTACGCTGCAAGATGCATGCACAGAATTCAAGGTAATTCAATTTAAATTAATTTAATGAGTTAAAAATATTATTGATAGAAATAAAATAAAAATGTAGTTTAAAACACAGGTGTCAAGTTCTTAGTCAGTGTTTTCTGACTCTAAAAATGTCAAATGGTGTAACAATCAAGCAAAAAGTTGTTAAAAGTGAAAACTACATA
>NW_015557063.1:1004162-1006085 GCF_001515605.1 Sinocyclocheilus anshuiensis | reverse complement strand
TGCGCATTAAATATCGCATGCGATTTATCGTGCAGCCCTAGCTGATAGTAAGACATGCAAACGTAAAAAAAAAAAAACCTGGACACAAGCACAGCAGTGACTTCTTGCCAGACTGGTTAATTAAAACAAGGACATAATCAAAGGAAAATTTGGAGTTGGGATAACCTTCAAAACCGAAGGTGATACCTTTATAAAAGCTCATTATAATCAAATATTTCTAAAATGTTTACGTTCCAAGGCAGATTGCAACAGCCATTTTAGAAATAGTTTGTGGCTTGGTCTTTTTTTAGCGCCAAAATGCTTTGTGAAATACTTTAAGATCAAAAAGTTAGGAGTCCTAAATTTAGGACTGACACGCCCATTATTTTTAAGATTTTCTCCTAAATCGGCGAGTTACGAGCTACTTTTAGCCTTAAGATGTTTTGTGAATACGGGCCCAGAGCGCACAATTCAGAACGCTTACTGTTTCTATAGCAACCGGGACTTCTAACGGCAGCTGCAGTGACGCGCTGACTTTACTGATTAGCGATTGGCTCTTTTACTCAAAAGGCAGGGCTTCGTTCAACAGAGCGGCCATATTGAGCATTGCATTTTTTTCCCATTCAAAACTATTCGAGTGACACGTCTTGGGCATTCTATTGTCTTTGCTATTATTTAAGGATGTTACAAATCACTCAGCTCACGATGCGATATGATTCACAATACGGATTTCATATGATCTTCTCACTTTTTTTAACAAAATGAGATTTAAGACAATTTATAAATGAAAAGGTGTCAATTTATATTACTTGGACAAAATGCTGCACGTTTCTTTGTGAAACTGAAATATGTCAAATAACTAAACTAAAACAAACCCCAAATCAAATAAATAAATACAAATAAAAGAAATTTCTTCATATAAACAAACTAAGGCTTTGCCTGTGCTCTTTCCATTTAAAATTGCTGTTCGCTTATGGAACAGCGTTGCCCTGGTTACCGCTGTAAACAAAGCAGCGCTGTGCTTAAAGACCCCACGAAATCAAAATGGAAGTTTTTTGGCTTTTAGTATGAATATTTTAGCCTTAAGGTTATCTATAAGCTAGTGTGCTTCAAAACAATGACAAAATTCGCATTTAGAAGATATAAGCATTCAAAACTTACAGTCTCTCACTTCCGGCAATATAGATCAACGACTTTGATGACATCATCCTGCACTTCAGCTTCTCATCAGATTTTCTGTCCAATCAAATGCTCTCTAGAATCTGAAGCGTCCCGCCCCCCACACTATAAATAGACACTGAAGCTACGGCTGAAATCGGTCACTTGTTCACAGAAGTAGTATTTTCTGTATGCTGAATGGCACGTAGTGCACTATATAGGGGATAGGAAACGATTAAAGGGGTCATATGATGCGATTTCAATTTTTCCTTTCTCTTTGGAGTGTTACAAGCTCTTGGTACATAAAGAAGATCTGTAAAGTTGCAAAGACTAAAGTCTCAAATCCAAAGAGATATTCTTTATAAAAGTTAAGAGTCAACCACGCCTACCTAAAACGGCTCGTTCTAACACGCCCCAACATGTCTACGTCACAATGTGGGAAGATTTGCATAACACTGCCCAAATGTTCACGCAAAGAAAGGAGTAGCTTTTATTCTCGCTGTAGTATTGTTGTTGCCGCCGCTGCCATGTCGTGAAGGCGCTGTGTGTTTCGTTGTGAAAGCAAAACTACTTTGTTTGGCCTTCCAAAAGAGGACACGACTAGAAATCAGTGGTTAAGTTGTATTTACAACACCGTTCCAGAACAGTTCAAGCCAAATATTCCAATGTGTGCAGCACATTTAATGGAGGACTGTTTCCTGATCCTGGGAGAGTAGACTACAATGCCGGCTGTTCTGACTCACAGACTGTAAGTACGTTTTTTATATTTAAAGAATTTGCCACTGA
>NW_015557063.1:1001658-1003968 GCF_001515605.1 Sinocyclocheilus anshuiensis | reverse complement strand
ACGGCATCACAGTATGGTGAGGGGCGTAACATTTCAGTCACACGCTTGAGGTATTTGGCCAATCACAATGCACTGGATAGCTTGCCAATCAGAGCACACCTCTCTTTTCAGACCGATGAGCTTTGTAAAAATCGACGCGTTTCAGAAAGGCGGGGCATAGAGGAGAAACAATCATGTACAGTATGTGGAAAATAATGTGTTTTTTGAACCTTAAACCGCATAAACATTTCATTACACCAAATAATGTTCGTTTTAGCAACATCATATGACCCCTTTAAGACCGTGTAAATATGCTTTCCATTGGGCCGAATGAAGTCTGGTTTCGCGTTGTGTGACGCGAATCACCGCAGCGTACACACAGTCTGCTCCGGTTCAGGGGCCCGTTTCAGAAAGGAGGTTAAGTGAAAACTGAGTATGTTAAGCCTGAAATGAGGGAAACTCTGGGTTTTCCGTTTCAGAATGGGAGGTTTGTCAAACCTGAGAAAGCAGGGTAAGTCAAGCCCGTTTCTGAAAGAGAGGTAACTTATACTCAGTCAGTTACTGTGGTAACTTAATCTATGAACCTAACCTGGTCGGGAGCAGATTTTCTTCGGTAAACCCAGAGTTTCTTACGGTCTCCTCCCCCTTTTTGCATAAGCGATGTTTAAATGCCTCATTTATTAATTCACGCTGCAAAAATGCTTTTCTTACCGAGTATTTCTGTCTTATTTCAAGTACAAATATCTAAAAATTCTTAAATCACAATGCATTTTCTATATAAGAAAAATGATATAGCCTAAGTTTATTCTTGTTTCCTGGGGGGAAACAAGTGCATTTAAGTGCATTTTACTTAAAACTAGTAAAATTATCCACCATGGGGTAAGAAAAATCATCTTAATGCAAACGTAAACAAGATTATTTTTTGTTTCCCCCACCTCCCCCCGTCAAACACCAGACACCGTCAAAGTGACAAAAATGGCATGTCCATTACTGTAGATGAGGAGGCTGTATTAATTCGTAGGGAGTTAAAAAAAAATGTGTGC
This sequence comes from Sinocyclocheilus anshuiensis, assembly GCF_001515605.1. NCBI lineage: Eukaryota > Metazoa > Chordata > Actinopteri > Cypriniformes > Cyprinidae > Sinocyclocheilus > Sinocyclocheilus anshuiensis. Next base: position 1,002,946 of record NW_015557063.1, on the reverse strand, counting down.
CATATCTACATGCATATTTATTTGGTAGTTTTCTATATCGGGGATGCAGAGCACATTAGTAAGGCCGCTGTATGCAGAGCGGTAAACCATGGTGTGCCTTGCTGACGTTCACTTGATAACATCTTGCGGTGACCTCTGGAAGTAAGAAGTTAGAATTTCCAGTGTGGTTGGATGCATTGATGACGCGCATATTCCCATCATCACAATTTCCGAAAATAAAACATGGAACAGAAGGATGCCATATGGAAGTGAAGTCCGAGATAGGCCTATATGCTGTAACCACCACCACAGCTGTTACGTAAACACAAATTATGCACAATTTATTTGGTCATCTTTATTTCCTACAAATACAAAAGCAAGAGTTATTCTTTTTTTACTGTTGGATTTTAGTATTCTTCCAATACTTGGTATTATGGCCATCTGGAGGGAGCGAAATAAGGAAGCAAACAGAATGATTTTAAAGTCTGTTTTACATTTGAAATACACGTCTATATTAAATATGACAATATGAATAATGAAGTTAAGCACTGAAATCTCATGAAATTATTATCCAGAAATTACAACATTTTTATATGAGTTTAAACAAAAATATTTGCAGTGGATGTGCTGCTTTCGAACAATTTTCCTGTGGTATGCGATTTAATGTTTTAATCACAGCGAGGATTGCTTGGTGTATGACAATTCCACTTTAAATTGTGTTCTAAATAGCAAAACTCATGTTCTGAGAAAATACTTTTGCGCAAATAATAATGATCATTTTTGTGAACTTGACTTTGTTTGATGGCTTTGGAACATAGACGGTAACCACAGACATAAGGATGCGCTCGTTGATCAAACAGTCCATTGGTCTGATGACAGTAGAACCTCTGTTCACAGGTGTCGCGCACAGACAGTAGCCTATGATAACCCCTTTCGTGCTCTTCCCAATATTATGACAAACACCATATTTAAAAGATAGAATTTGAAGGAAACTGTAAAATATGCGCGTTTTATTTTCAAAATGTTTCGTTATTGGCACGTTGAGTCAGACAGCTATTTACACTGCAAAAAAATAAGGCATCTCTTTCCATAAAAATATAGGCTATAAACATTCTAAAATATGTGTTTACCTTTTAGGCAAACTGCATAAATTAGAATAGTGATGTCTCAAAACGCATTTATAGTATCTCATATTTTCCTAACGTATTCCTACCCTTAACTGCGTTAAACATGGTGTCACGTGGATGGAATATGCATGGAAATGATATGCAGATGACGTTATGCATATTAAAACTAGGCGTTGTAAGCT
>NW_015557063.1:1000603-1001594 GCF_001515605.1 Sinocyclocheilus anshuiensis | reverse complement strand
TTCATAAATGGCTATTTCGGGGAGGAGATGGGGTGGAGATTCATGTACGCACAATCTTCCGCTGACTGGGTATTAATTACAAAGGGAATTTTGCGAGGGTTCTGGCTAGGGCTTAACGATTAATTGCATTTGCGATAATATCGCCATATGAAAAAACTCGATTTTTCAATTGCAGAGGCTGCGATTACACTTGGTCACGTGACACGCGAGAGTAAAGACGTGTGTTTCGACTTGAAGATCAATCGGTGTATGACATCAAAGCTGTTTTAATCGGAGGTAGCAAAATCTGACAGGGTAGCACAAATCAACAGAACACCAGACACTACAGTTGACGCGTCGCGCCGCAACAGCTCTACACTGGACACGACAAAGCGACTGCTGCAAATCATTTTAACTTTGTGTCAGTATGTCATAAATAGAACAAGGCATCAGTTTAATGTCGGGTTTTGTCGTGTCGCGCCCTATACAGTCTATGGTCGCGCCGCGCCGCATCTAGACAGCGTCACTGATTATAATGGTTCTACTGTATTTTGACGCTCGTGTCCGGTGTAGACACTGTGTTTAATGTCGTTGGTGAAGAGGAAAGCCTGTGTGGGTCCCAGGGCCGGACTGGGACGCAATTTCAGGCCGATGATGCTGAAAATTCAGCTTTGAAATCACAGGAATAAATTACAGTTTAAAATATATTAAAATAGAAAGCAGTCATTTCAAATAATAAAAATATTTCACAATATTGTTGGTTTTGCTGTATTTTGGATCAAATAAATGCATGCTTGGTACCGCTTCCTCTCTTTCATCGAGTCCCGCGCATCAGTTCTGTTCGGAATCGTTTGACGGAGGCGCAGAACACACGAGCTGATTCGTGTAGCGCAGCACTGCCAGTCAAGACTCACTGATTTATGATTTATTATCGATAAATTATCTAATGACAAAATCGGAAATTATCACTTTGTTACAATAAAAAAAAAAAAAAAAAAAGGGCAGCGCGGCA
>NW_015557063.1:998681-999354 GCF_001515605.1 Sinocyclocheilus anshuiensis | reverse complement strand
GTTGCAAATCATTTTAACTTTGTGTCAGTACGTCATAAATAGAACAAGGCATCAGTTTAATGTCGGGTTTTGTCGGGTCGCGTCGAATCCAGTGATTTCCAGTGAATCCACTGATTATAATGGTTCTACTGTATTAAAGCCTGTGTGTGTCCTATGCCTTAGTGGACAGCATGAAACCCACAAAAAATAAATAAACAGAGAGAATAATAATAATAACAACAACAACAGTTATTCTCTCCATGCTATTTTTCAATGTTTCAAGTGATCATAATGTTTAGTGAAATGATTTGGTAGTCTGAGGTGGGATGGGGATTCGGGAATGGGGGAGGGCAGATATTTTAATAGGTTTAAAGGGGGGCGCGACCAAAAAAGTTTGAGAACCACTACATGGTCTAAAGTTAACAGACAGTGTTTAAAAAGTGCAGTCCACATGTTTACCTATGTTTATTACAGTGACTTTGAATTACCTAAAGTAGTGTGGTAAAGCAACAGATTTGTTTTTATATTTCTGCAATCTACTTTAGTTTGTGTGATTTGTTACTGACTTTCATATTAATGTTTACACCAGGCTTATTTGTCAGTGCTTTATGTTGTCATAATTATTACATGCTTACAAGGTAGGAAGTTCAACAAATCTGTCAATATACTGTGATTGTAGTTGTTAAATAAAAAT
>NW_015557063.1:985334-997593 GCF_001515605.1 Sinocyclocheilus anshuiensis | reverse complement strand
GTGTGGTAAAGCAACAGATTTGTTTTTATATTTCTGCAATCTACTTTAGTTTGTGTGATTTGTTACTGACTTTCATATTAATGTTTACACCAGGCTTATTTGTCAGTGCTTTATGTTGTCATAATTATTACATGCTTACAAGGTAGGAAGTTCAACAAATCTGTCAATATACTGTGATTGTAGTTGTTAAATAAAAATGTAATTCATATCAATTCATGCATCACCTAATTTCATCGTAACATATAGGCCTGGCCTACAGAAAAGAACATTTATGTTTAATCTATCTATAATAGTGTGTTGGTCATACTATACAATGATTTATAGCTTGTCTTTTTTGAATAATACAGAACATAAAGAGCTTTAAAAAATAATTGCATATTAAATCGCAATCTTGGTAAAAAAAAAAAAATAATAATACAAAATAAAAAATAAATTGCAATTAGATTTTCCAAAATCGTTCAGCCCTAGTTCTGGCATACGCATGGCTTTATAAATCTGAAAACTTTTGTACGTACGCAAAATCTAGCTTTTGTGCGTATGCACACATTTAGGATGAAATCTACGTAAAGTTTTATACATGAGGCCCCAGAGCACACAACAGCACAGAGTGGGTCATATGCGCGAGACGGTGCAGACCACGAAACGTATCGAATCCATTTGAATTCTACACAGAATGCTATATTTTATAGCAATATGGATGAGATTAGGAGGAAAAACTGTTAGACTCGTTATTAGAAACAGCACTGACGAGTAGAAGAGATAACACAGATGCCATTCACCAATATATTACACACTTTTCAAACTACAAAGCATGATTAATCACTGTTTTACTTTAGTAACAGTTTCATATTGAATCTAAAGGGGACTGTGGCTGTCATAAGCTGTCAAATGCGGCTTTACCGAGCTCAACAGCTCTGGCGCAAGTTGTGATATAAACGAAACCCTATATTAAAAAGGGGGCGGGGCTGCTTGATATGTCCCGCCCTGTCTTCCTGTTTCAGTTGAAATTACGTCAACACATAGAATAGAATAATGCTGCGTGTTTCAAGCCACTTCAGTGGATCTTTAAACACTACTTTAATATGCATTATACAGAGGCAAGATGAAAAGAAAATACCATCTTTTCTAAAAACAGTCAGCAGTTCCCCTCAGAGATACATTCATATAAACTCCCACCCCCAATTGTATCGCGATTCGTTTAACATCTCAGCTAACTTGAATCGTCACATATTTGTATTGATGTTCAACTGGCTCGTGGTGCATCGTTACATCCCTATTTGATATACTATTTTACATTATGCAATATGTGCGTATGTGCATTGTTACATCCCTACTATTATCTCATATGTCAGGATTTACAGGGTTGAAAAAAAAAAACGTAACACTGGACAAAATAGCTGAACGTCAGTCCTCACCTGAAGAGCATGAAGACTGTAGCTGGCATCAAGAAGATCTCATTGCAAGCAATAAACTTTAGGATGTTCTGCTGATTGGCTGTGAGCTTGTTCAAAAAGTTCCTCACAAACATAAGGCTGTTTGGACCCATGGTCTGAGAACAAATGAAACAGAGACAAAATTCAGGATGGAATTATGACAAATACACATTTGAGCAATATAAATGAGAAGGGCAGAGACTTACATCAAGGACTTTTTTAGTGTAGGTGGTGGCGTGGAGAAGTGAGAAGAGGAACACTGGAAAAATGCTCACTGAGAACAAAAGTCAAGACTGCATAAAGACAATATGATGCCATAACACAACAAAAAACAGATATTTTCCCCCCAAGATATTTCCAAAGGAAGGGGTCTTTGAGAAAAGATACTTGTGATAGGGTAGGAGTTGACTAGGATGAGGGAGTAGAGGAGATAGTGGCAGCTGTCCTCCTGTAAGGCCTGGGCCAGGAAGGCTCTGCTCAGCTGAAAGTGAGGAAGTCTCTGGTGCAAACGCAGAGCGCTGGTCAAGGCGTTTGCCAGCAATGCCCTCTGATAGAAGTTAGTAGCTGCTTGAGGCCTGGACAGAAAAAAGCAATTCTTCTTCTTCCAATCATTCACTTATAAAATAAAATAAAAAATCTGTGAGTATAAATGTGTCCTTACTACCCTAAATAGTCCTCATCATACTAATGTGATGCCTCAAACTACAATATCGTTAACTCCTATTGTGTTGGCGCCAATTTGACCCACACTGAATTTTCAAATTGCTTGAAATACTGGTTAAACTTTATTTCTTCTAGAAATGTTGTGACTTTTTCTCAATTAGGGTCATGAATATGCATGCAAAGTTTCAACACAGATGTGTTTTGGAAAGGCAAATTGTTACAACTTTTGTCTTCAAATTTGAAATTAATCTTTAAGGTTTTTTTCATAGTGCCAATTTTTGGTCAATTTGAAAAAAAAAAAGTCAATTTGATCCTTAACACAAAAGTTGCACCCAGTTTTTGAACAAAACAGGATGGTAAAGAAGCTTGTGAACATGCCTTGTAAAAGAACATGACTCACCCAAGCAGTGGCAGAATGAACATGATGGAGCAGTAGACGGTGAACAGCCGTGACAGCCACATAGCTGTTTCCAGCTTATTACTCAAGAGGAATTGCTGCAATACATTAATATGATCACGAGTCAAGGTTATAACGAACATTCTGAAATAAATGGATTTAAAAAGCCCCAAAACATAAAAATAACTAAAATAAATATATATATATCCTCCTGGGACCGAAACATAGACTTTTGTGACATTATATTTTAGTGAATTTCTCTGAGACCATACATGCCACAGTTCTAAGTTTGGATGTCCTGTACAGAGTACATTCAAATGTTTGGAGGTTTAATCATAAACACTCCCTGTCCTGGGTCTTTAAATATGGCTGATATTGACAGAATTATCCAATTTAGGTAAAAATGATAATGTTTTGTAATTATCATTTAAATCTGGCTAATTTTCAAATTGTTTGTCGTAAATAAACATCTCAGAAAAATGTTATGGGTTTTCAAATCAGAATATGACTTTTTGTTACGAACCAGGGTATAATTTTCATACATGTCTTCTGTAGAGGACACCAGGACAAACATCACGTTAATCAGGCATTTTGGGGAGACACAAGTCAACAGGGAAAGAAATTAGAGATCAATATTCCTATAAAACATGAGATATTCTTTTGAAAATGTTGCCAAGTTTTTACTCCCATTATTACACGTTTTTTCATTATGGTTTGCCCCAAGAACACATTAATATGCAAATTAGATCCAATGTATAGATACATTGTATAGAATGGGAATACCAACTTGTGGACATTTTACGCATATATTGCATAAAGTAAAATAGTATATTAGGGATGTAACGATGCACCGCAAGCCGGTTGAACATCAATACAAATGTGACGATTCAAATCGGTTGATATTAGGGATGTAATGATTAACTGCGAGCCAGTTGAAAATCGATTCAAATATGTGACGATTCAAATCGGTTGAGATGCTAAACAAATCGCGATTCATTTAGGTGTAGGAGTTTATATGAATGTATGTCTGAGGGGAACTTACTGTCTTTAGAAAAGTTTAGATGGTATTTTTTCTTTTCATCTTGCCTCTTCCATAAGCGCCACCTGCTGGCAGAGAGTGAATTTGCATCTCATTTAGTTTGTCTGCTGTTTCGGTTTCGTGCAGATGTTTTATGTAGTATAGTATCACAAAACTAAGCATTCTGTTTTTGTTTTAAAATGTCAAATTACACAATCTAATTTAGATTAAAAAAACATGTATACAGTATCTTTGTTTGGATTGTGATTCAAATGCAGTGGTTGCCTCTAATTTTGAATGGAAAGACCACAGGCAAAGCCTTCGTTTATATGAACAGATTTTTGATGTATTATTTGATTTAATATTTTATTAGATTTGTGGTTTGTTTTAAAATTTCAATTTAGTTTTGTTATTTGACATATCTTGTTTTGCTATATTTCAGTTTCACAAAGAAATATTTATTTAGTCATTATTTATTTTTATTAAATATTAAATATTTAGCGATTTTGTCTGAGAAATTATAAAAGGACACCTTTTCATTTCTAATTTGTCTTAAATCTCATTTTGTTAAAAAATCGTGAGAAAATCGTATCGTGAAATCAGTATCGTGAATCGCACCACATCGTGAGTTGAGTGAATCGTTATATCCTTAATATCAAATCATTCTGTAATAACATATCTTTCATAACATAGTTGAGAATCATCTTTGTACAAAGTTTGGTTAAAAATAGCCTGAAACCTAAAAACTGATTGGTGAATGAAAAAATAAAACATTGTTTTGCCTATACATGCCTTTTCATGTATATTTAATATTTATTTATTTATTTTGAATAACTTAATCCTGGTGTCCTCCACAAAGGACATAGAATAAAATATGGATAAAATATTTTTGTTTTTCAAAATCAATTTTCTCCATTTGTTTCTTATGCGCCAACCAATATAATGACATAAAAAGAACAAAATTCACAAAACTTTTTTTTTCTGGTTCTCAGGAAATATATATCATGGGGTCATTGTTTAGTACTTAAAAGAAACTTATCAAACCTAAAAAGTCATGGCACTTACCACAGGTCCAGTCTGAGGCTGAGGAGGTGGACTCCTTTGCTCTGTATCTGCCATCTTTCAAATATTACAAGGCTCTATTTCTTGAGAAAAAATAAAAATAATAAGCTTGCACGCAGAACTTCAGAACATACACATCACATATTCATGCACACAGGCTGCTTATTAACTCGAAGAAAGGGACAAAGTGACTTGAGTTAGTCTTGCTAAACCCTGAAACAGTTCTTAAGCAGTTAGTCATTGTGTAGTTTGCCAGGTGTGGGAGTGGGCAAAACACACGCACATTAGCTCTTACTAGCTATATGCTTATTAATTATGCTTATTTAAACGAAGCTTTCTTACAACAATTTGTTGAAAGAACATTGTATTGTTTCACCAAGGCACTACTACAAATCGGTAGGAAATACATTCATAATGTCCACCCAAAGCAGAACCAAGTTACACTTGTCAACGTAAATACTGACTAACTAGTCATGACAACTGAAAATCAACCGGCAACAATTACAGATTTGCAGCTATTACTGTACACCTGTCAAGCGTCGCCAGTTTTTTTTTTTTTTATAATACGTAAATAAAAGTAGAAGATTGGTTCATCATGTAGTTCTAAAGTACCCTATTAATTTTAGTTGAAATATGTCGGAAAAATCTAGAACACTCCTCAGTACCCAGAGGAGCTAACAATGTAGCCGACAAGCTAACTCTTCACACAGCCACTGACTGCAACCACTGACAGCCCTGAAATACCTGCAGCTTCTGCGCATATTTACATTAACATGAAAGTAATATGAAATTTATTCATACCTGCGATATATTGTTGAATATCACGTTTCGTGAGAAGGTAAAAATCGGCGTTATTTATTTCACAGCTCAGGGCGCACGCGCTTCACTCCGTAATACGCACGAGAGGTTGGTCAGCTGAGTCGACCTCGCGACCTCTGTGTGAATTTCCGAAATCTCGCGATGTTTCGGCCCACATGATTTGATATAGCAATTTTATTGGCTTTTTTTTTTTTTTGCTGTTTCATTATTTCAAATAATCTGCCACAATAATATTTAGATATATAAATAGAATAGCAAACAGATAAATATTCAAATAATAATGATGATGATCAGAACTCTACTCTTTGTCATCACAAGTACTATAAACAACCACCTAGCAGCTCAGAACCCAGAACACGTTCAAGCGCCACTAACATTTTCTTTGTGAACATTTTTAAATGCTTTGCCACATTTAAAAATGTTTTGCCACTCTCCCACTCTCACACGGACGCAAAAACAAAAAATAAAATAAATATATCACTTGTGCAGATATGAATAAAAGAGTTTGTGGCTTTCCCACATACTCGGACAATCAGACAGAGCGTCTCAGGTTACTTATGTAACCATGGTTCCCTGAGTAGGCCAACGAGTTGGTGTTTTTTCAATGTATGCTTCAGACACGGGTCACGACGAGGCGTTCCCCATAGCGACCCCTAGAGGACGCAGTTCGAAGTTCCCATGAAAGGGAACCACTGTGGAAATGCTTGAGTCAGTTCGGCGCGGTAATTTGCGCAAACCTGTAGATCTCCACGAGTTTGTAGCGATGCACGTGCAACCATACGTACAATCCAGTGATTTCGACACAGACAGGAGAGACAAAATTGGATAAACGACAGCCGTTATTGAATTTTCTCATGTCATAACGACAAAAGGTCAGAAGTTAGTTTTTATTCGCCAAGACTGTTTTTACTGGACTGGCTTCAGTATCAAGCATGGAACGATTTTAGTTGCTTAAACACAATTATATATATATATATTTATTATTTCCATGCGAGTGCATGAAAAGTAAATCATGTTAACAACTGTTTGCACATCTCGCGACTCCCATGAGATCAGCGTGCACTGTCCCGAGCCTTAACAGGTGTCTGCAGTCTGCACAGCTGCACGGAAAAACGGCAGCATTACATTTTTTAGAGCTTGCATATTTTACAATGCTTTGCATTTGTGTCTGAGTATGTCTTCGTTTGTCACAGATGTTGACGTTCGAGACGCTTCTGGTGAAAGCTGCAAAAACAGCAGAGCAGGGCAGAGTTCTGTGACTGATTGTGCTGCAGACCCAAGGTTTGACATAGAAAGTCCATCCTCTGCTCATTAATCAGTCTTTTTCCATCTTCTATTATGTTTACAGTACTTATCATACCCCTATCCAGGTGTGTCTGTGCCGGTGCACAGCTGTGTGTTGTCTGCCTTCAGTCCTTGGCTCTGTGGTGCTCTGTCAGCCATGCCATCACCCCGGAATGGACAGAGGAGACTGATTGAAGTCCAAGCTGTGGAGGCCTGTACGTTGCTCAGTCTGGTCAGCCTGCTGTACTCGGGTCAGTTGAACGAGGACAAAGAGGAAGTCCTATCAGCAGCCTGCAAACTAGGCATCGACATACCTGAGCAAGTAGCAAAGAGGCCGGCAACTGAGCGAAACACACAGACGGAGTGCATGAGAGAGGTGGCAGAGAGAGAGTGTCAAACTGAGACCGTCCCTTCTGAATGTCAAAACTCCAAAGAGACCATTGAAAGTGTTCATTTGACTGGCACGTCATCATGGAGGACCGATCAGGGGCTCTGCACGTACACCGATGGCTCTGATATCACCCTGGCCACACTTCAAAACGTCCAGGTTAATCCAGAGAGCATGCCTTCCTTTCAAGTCATGGATGTGGTGCCTGAAAGCGCTATGTATCCCACAGTGAGTGGACCGGCCTGCTTGCCCCAGGTCTATGTATGTCCCCCTTCAGCTTCATACCAACAGCCTCCAACCCCACTGCCACCTCACCCTTACCCTTCTCATAGTACAAATGTTGAGACATTGGCCAATGAGAGCCAGCCAGCATTGGGGCGTGTTTCAGAGGGTGAGGAATGTGTTTTAGAAGCATTTGCACGGTTTAAGAACAATATCCCAGGTTTTATCAGTTACTTTCTTGACACCAACATTGGGCAGAGTGCAGGACAGAGGGAGCAGAGTCAGAGAGGAATGACAGGGGACGTCAAAACTGAGGGAAGGGCGACAAGGGTGCGGAGGGCTGGGGCACGCGGAGGATTTGCTCTGAAGGGAGAAGGGTTGAGTATTTGTAAAAGAGTGCAAAATATGAAAAGGTGCGGAAGAGTGGCGAGGTCGGCCTGGATGGGGCAAGGTGGGGGTAGGATTGGCAGGATGCTAGACACCAGACAAATGTTCAAGAATCACGAGAGGCTTAAACGGAGACGACAAGGCAGAGGAGCGATAAAAGAGGAAGGAGAGAGAGGCAGGTCTTCATCAAGGGGGAGACCCAGGCAGAGACAGACAGGGAGCAGAGGCAGATTGGTAGAACCAGTGTGTCAGGTAGGTGTCTCACGACATCTTCAGATGAGGAGGTATGACATTTTTGTTATTTTACTTCTGTTTGAATTAATGATTTAAATGGGTCATATCATGAGCAATCAAATTTTCCTTGATCTTTTGAGGAAAATTAGCTTAAGAAGTGTTGCTTTGGATAAAACATGTAAACATGCTGTAACTTGGAATACTCAAAACAACCCCTCTAAACTGAAAAGTCCATTCAGTGAGACTAAAACTTCTGCAATGTCAGACAGATGAATGCACTGATGCATGACACCTACATACATGTTGAAGAAATATTTAAAATATAAAAAATACACTACCATTCATAAGTTTGGTGTCAGCTTGACCTCTAAGAATGGATTAAACTGAACAAAAATGGCAATGTTACAAAAGATCTATTTTAATAAATGCTCTTTTGAACTATTTTTAAAGAATCATGAAAAACCATGTTTACGGTTTTCACAAAAATATTAAGCAGCACAACTTTTTTCAGCATGGATAATAATAAGACATGTTACTTGAGCACTAAATCAGCATATTAGAATGATTTCTGAAGGATCATGTGACACTAAAGACAGGAGTAATGGCTGCTGAAAATTCAGCTTTGACATCACTGGAATAAATTAATATTTTATAATATATTAAAATAGAAAACATTTATTTTAAATTGTAAAAATATTTCACAATATTACTGTTTTTGTTTCCTGTGTTTTTTTTAACAAATGCAGCCATGATTAGCTAAAAAACAACTTCTTTAAAAACATCAAAAAATCTTACTGACCCCAAAACTTGTATATTAAAAATAAAAATATATGAAATATAAAAATATTAACGTGTGATATGACCCCTTCAAATTATAAATGCAACAGAGCAGTTACTCAAATGTTCTCTGAATTACAACACTTCTGTAGGTTACAGCTCCACCTCGAAGAGGGCGAAGAGGTCGCCCCCGCAAATGTCCCTTGCCTGAATCAGATGTTTCCCAAAATTTCAGTGGAATTTCACCACCTGATCCGAAAACCATGAACCCTCCAGGTCCATCCCTGATGCACACCGCAGCTCTCCCAGCAGCCAATCAGAGCAGCCTCGCTCAGCCAATGGACTGGCTTATAGATGACGTCATTGTGCAGCTCCCATTTATGCCCAACAATCAAAATGGAATAACGAATACTGCAACTGTAGATTCCAACATGGATCATCCAAGAACACAGTCCTCAGTTAAGCTCACGGATCTGGGTATAACCCAACCGCATTCTGAAGGTGAGCTGTCTGACATACTTGATAGTTTTCTGAGAACGTTTGAGCAACACGTTAGTGTATGCGAGTCAGACGTTCAAGATGGGATGGTGCCCAACATAACAGATGGAACCCAGACCTGTGGACAATCCTCACAGAATTACACAGTCCACACACACACATCAAATGCACATGCCACTTCTATGAACACAACAACACAGGGATCAAAAGCCTCATTATCCAAGAACAGACCACGAGTATCATCTGCTCGTAGACCACAGAAGCCATCAGGTTTTTGGCAGGTGTCAGGTGTGAAAATGGATAAATCAACCGGACAGCAAAGTGAACAGAAGCCTAAATCTGGCAGGATGACCAGAAGCCAGAGTAGGAAGAGGAAGCTGGATGTTATTGAAGAACTGCCTGGGAGAGACGAGCTTCCAGCCAAACGGAAGAAAAAACGAAAAAAAGAACAATTAGAGAAGATGAAGGTAGAGGCTTTGCTACCAAAGGAGAAAAAGAGAAAGAATAAAACTAGCAGGCTGCATAGTGAGGAAAAGTGCACCAGCAGCACAGCTGACTCAAGCTGCGGTGTTACGAGTTCATTAAGGAAAGTCATAAACACAACTAGTGGCCACAACGTGAAGTGTGCCACACAAACAACAAAGACATTACAGAAGACTTTGGTTCGGTCAAAATCTTCAGAGTTGCATGCTAACAAACAGTCCAGTCTTGTAAAAAATAAACAAGTGGGACATGCTAAAAGAGACACAACTAAATCTCTTCTAGAAGGAAGTACGTTAAAGGTGCAGTGCATTACAGGGTGTTCACGACCCAAGCAATCAGCCACAAAGAATAAATCCACTGGGTCCCGTCCAGCTCTTTCTGCTTTTGAGTTAATGAAAAAGATCTTGGAAAATCTGCAGAAAAGAGAGGAAGAGCAAAAAGGAGAAGATAACAGAATGTGGACTGTGAAAAAACTGAAAGTAAAGAAGAGGTTGATAAATGCACATGTACGTGGAGCTGAGGAGAAAATGACTGAGAATAAAGAGAAGAATGCTAGAATCAGGGTTGAAGGGCACAATAATAGCAGAATAAACCAAAAAGATGAGGAAACAAGTGGGAGAATGAAGGAGGTTGGCAATCAGAAGAACATTCTTCTTCAGCAGAATCTGCCATCAGCTAATGGTAAGAGCTCAAAATAATTCAGTTCTCTGCCAATATTAGAGATTTGGATATTTAATTGGTAATGCTCATTTCCCCTATTTTACATATAGATTACCTTTGCTGCTATCTAGTGCTCGCTTAAAACATATTTTCAAAAACAGAAATAACTTTTGTAATCCTTGGCAAAATCACATAATGAATATATACTTTTTTATTGAATATTGTAATATTTTGATGCCTTGTAGCAGTGTTATTTTAATATTTATATACAGTTATAGTATTTATAATTAAATTTTTTTCAAATTTTCACTTAAATTTATTTTCACTTAAATCTCATTTTCACATTTTTCACTTAAATTTTAGTTTATTTATTTTTTTATGTGCCTTTGTTATTTATTTGTGTAATTATTTCAGTTTTACCTTTATTCATTTTAGTACTTAAGCTTATTTTATTTCACGTAGTTTTTCATCTAATATTTATATTTTATTTCAGCTTTATTTTGATTAACAAAAATCTTTAGCTTTAGTTAACTGTAACAACCCTGACTATTTAAGTGATTGATTTTTTTTATTTAGACAAGATAATATAGATTTAACAGACTAACAATTTGATATTGGTCATTTATTCTTTATTAGCAATAACATGAAAATAACGATCAGCTTTTATTAATACTTCTCTGTTTTAACTATTATTTATTCACAGGTTGCACCATGTCAAACGGAGAGAGACTGATGGAGGACAGCTACAGCAAAGCAAGATCTAAGACTGCTGACTCTCTCAATGATTCTCCTTTGCAAAGATGCAGCACAGAAGGCCTCATGCTTAAAAACACGACAGACATGCCTTTTGTCTCACATGCACTGGACCCCACCACACCTCTTGAGAAACTCGGAAACACACAAGGATCAATAGCCAGTTCAGAAGAGGATGAGGATGTTGATGTTGTGGAGGTCTCTAGTTCTTTGTCTGAGTCCTTCCCTGTGCTGCCAATCACTGCCGATATTGTGCTCAGCACAGAGGAGGGGGACAGTGATGAAGACGACGAGATTGATGTGATAAGTTTAGGATCTAATTAAGCATGTAGTAATTTCTGTTACTGTTTATTACTGTTTAGCTTCAGCGTTCTGAATGTGTGTTGGTGCATATTTGAAATACTTTCTCAAATTATCAAAGACTTAGAACATGGTACCTTTTACCTGTGTATAATTCAACACAGAGTTCACACGTGTGACAGTTGGCAGTATTTGTTCTTTCGACTTTGGTGGCTTCAGTTTCAGACATCAGAAATTTTTATAGATTTGAGTTCTGAATGTTAGTTGTTTATTTGTGTCACAATCGTGCCTTATCATAATTATTGAGACTGCTATTAATGCACACAGAGTTTTTTGTCATTTGCCATCTTTTGTAGCCATGTTCAGAATTAAAAGACATGGATCCAACCTTGGTTGTTCTTGTTCAAATACGGGTTTCTGCATTTTCAAAAGGAAATGCCAAACTCAATACAATATAATCTTGGGTAACATTTTACAATAAGGTCTCATTTGCTAAAATGAGTTGATTCATAAGCTAACATGCACTAACAATGAGCAATGTATTTTACACCATTTATTAATATTTGTTAAAAATGCTGGTTAAAAATGGTTGGTTACTGGTGAACTAGATTATCAGTTATATATTAAAAGTTGGATATATAAGTACATCCTGTACACTGACATAAAGGCAGGGCCATGCACAGACCTTTTGAGGGGCATGTGCTGAAACTGAAAAAGGGCACCCCCCTCTCAAAAGCTTTAGATTTATTCACTATTAATAACAACCATTATATATATATATATATATATATATATAGGGTTTCTTAGGTTTATAGGTCTACATGTTATACACTATTATAATGACATATGATATGGCTTTTAAAGACTGCTTAATTTCTACA
>NW_015557063.1:954148-985231 GCF_001515605.1 Sinocyclocheilus anshuiensis | reverse complement strand
AACTCAATGGGCTCAGGGGAGGCGAGAGAGACTCAGACTCCCGATGTAACTTTACCTGTTAGTGTCGCTGTTGGACAATGTTTCTTTAGAAAAACGAGTGATTTATACAGTTTTTAATGTTATATTTTGTAATATTGGCGTTGTTTTATTTTTGTACTACTAATTTTTTCTTATCCAATATTTTGAAGAGAGATATATATATATATATATATATATATATATACAGTATATACACAATTCAATTTTTCTCTGCTTTGCACACATAAAGTTCAATAAAATTACGTTTGAATAAAAATATTTGTTTAGCTATGTAATATATATAATGTATTACATCATGCATGATAAACTATAAAGATTTCACAGTGATTTGATTCTGTAAAGTTTTTTTTGGTGATTATATGTTAATAAATTAAGTGTATCAGCAATCATACATTTCTTAGAAATATATTTTACCTAGGTGACGAGGATCACTCGGTCGCTTTGTGTCAAACTCAAATGCAGTTACGGGGTTTTTGACCAGTGAATGTGTGCAAATGTGCATTTTGTCCGTCATTAAAACGGCGGCGTTACGTTTTCATCACCAGGTGTTTGTTGTAGCTATATGGGCGCGGCGCTCAGTTTCAAATACATAAATTATGAGCCTTTATAGACATAGTGTTTCTTGCGTAAAGAAAACGCTGTACTTATTCAAACAACAAGATCTTTATTTACCCTTGCAGACCTAGTTCAGCTGCTGTGGAACTTCAGTTCATTCAGTACAGATAGAGGGGGTGGAGTTATGAGGTTTACTGACAGTCTGACAAGATTTAGTCACAAGCTCTTTTTAATACCCTTCATTAGCTAAATATTTGTAAAGCAGACAGACAGATGTAAAGGGTGACCAATATCATTGATTTATTGAAGGAAAAAAAAAACACCATCACCAAAAAAAGGGCACTTCGGAGTGTAAGGGCAAAAAGGGCATGCGCTCTGCACAGGTTGAGCCCTACCTGTGCATGTGCCTGCATAAAGGAATATATACTATATAGCAAATCTGAACTGCTTGATTGGATGTATTAATGGAAAATATAAACGTTATTATCGCCCAGCTCTAATCTTCTAAATGCAGATAAGGAATGAAGATATTACGATATTAAAAATATTAACAATGATTTTCTGTAAAGCTGACTTTTAATCAACAAAGATTCACAGCTTCTCTATTTTCACTGACTGTCCTATAACAATAACCACACAAAAAGTGCAAAAATTTCAATATGAACATATAAGAAACTCATCAGATTTGCTTTAATTAGAAGTATCAGCAGTGATTTATTATGAATTTAAGTAAAAAAAACAATTAATGTGTAATATATTTCTTAAACTAGTCATTAAATGTCATTATTTTAATGAACTGGATTATGGACTGGTTCTAATGAAACGAACGTACTCTGTGTATCCCACATCCTCACACACAATAACGGCACAGAACTGAGTCACTGAAGTTTATTTATTAAGCATTTATTTGTCTGTGATGTTTTTGTTCTGCGCTCTCAGCCAGTCCCCCTCCGGGGATATGGCCTAACTTAGCTTTGGTTTGCATTGGTTGTGTTGAGCACCTCGGGAGGGTGTTATTTAGCACTTGACATTAGTCATAGTCAGAAATGTGATTTGGCACCCTCATGTAAAATATGATGGTATGTGTGCCGTGGAGATGTGTGTGTTCCTAGCAATAAAAAGACACTCATTAGGAAAAACAGTGTGAGTGCGTGTATGTGTAAAGTGTGTTTGTCGGGCGGCAGGGTGATCAGTGTAGTCTCCCCCGGTGAGTCTGAGCTCTTAGTGCTGGATTCTGCGGATGGACTGGATCTGAGGGGTCTGGCTGTGGGAACCCCAGTTTCTCCAGTGCTGAAAGTCTCCGCTGTGCCTCTCACACTCCATGATGTACTGCCTTCCCCTGTATCCTGGGAACTCGTAACACACAAAACTACACACATAGATGGAGAAATGAGGGCTAGGTACTTCTGTGCCAAAAGGAGATAATTAAAATACAGAGAAGAGACTCACGCGCCACACTGCACATGCATGGAGCCCACTTCAGGACCACACCATCCCATGGCCTGCAGAGAAGGGTAGTCATCACACAGCTCCACATTGCGGCCCAGGAAGTTCTCCCTCTCGAAGATGGTCATGCGACTGCTCTGGTGAGACTGAGGGGAGAGCGAGAGAGAGATTAACCCCAAATATCCACATATTCAAGTGATTATATCAGTGCTGTTGTTGTTAACTAAAACTATTGAAAAATGTTTCCGTTAATTAAATTAAATCTGAAATTAAAAAAAACTTTGAAATGTTGCCTCTGCAACTAACTGAAATAAAATATGTTTAAGTTAAAGTACCAAAATTACTAATACTAGAACTGAAATAAAAATAAAGCTAAATAGACATATTAACAGACATATAAAACACATATACAAAATATTCACCAGTATATCCATTAAGTATATCCAACGTTACCTGAATACATACAGTATGCTTGCATAAAGCAATATATACCATATATATTTTTTAGGTAGCTGCCGTATTAGCGGCTATTTTTATGGGCTGCTACATGTAAGCCATCCGCCATATTGGAATGGTCACATCCAGTCTGTGAACAATCGAGAGCAAGTTGCCTGTATGTCTACAACCCTACTTATACACATGTATGAATATCTATATCTGCAATAGACCTCAGCAGATGATTTTGCTAAACTAACACAATACAAGACGTAACTGTTCGCTAATATGACTTTAAAAATAAAAGCTATAGTTTAAAAAGCTGTAATACTGAGTTAATACATATTAACAACACAAACCACCACATTCTTACCTGTGAAAGTTTATGCAAATTCTTCAGGAATTTAAATTTCCGTTTTTACAACCAGAGGCTGCTGTTGTGGTATCTCATTGACTGACAAAACTCATTGATTTTTATTGTGAGATGGCAGACACATCGACATGTCAAATGTGGCATCTACCTATACATACTGTATCTATGATATAAACTATATAGCCAATCTCAACTGTTGACCTATTAGGGCTGCTATGTTGAGATCCCATGACCACTCCAATGCAACTTGCTTTATTTCATTAAATCCTGTTATGGAGACTTTCACTTGTTGAATAAATATTACATATTAGCCAGCACAAAATACTGTATACCTTTACGATTTCTAGTATACGAAATGGAATGAATAACTCACAGCACAGTAGACAGGTCTAAAAGACATGAGTCTCTCCACGTGGTAGGACAGGTTTCCACTGTAGGCATCCCAGTGAGGATACTCTCCTCTCTCCGGGATGAACTGCTATCCCTGGAAGTCGTGGTGCTCATAACCCACCCAGCTATTGAGAGAGAGAACATCCAGTCAAACAAGGGCAAACATTACTGGTTGAAAGCTCCCTAGAACATATGTATGGAAGCACACATTCCGTAACTCACGCGCCACTCTCAACGCGAATAGAACGGATGTTGTCGAAGCCACACTCCTGGATGTTGCAGCATTCTGAGGTGAACTCCTGACATTTTCCCTCGAAGTGTTCCTGCTCAAATACAGTCACCTAGAAAAGCAAAAGCACACAGGTAAAGTGTCTTGTGTGATTTTCTTTTTTTGTGTGTGTGTGTTTTCCTATAATATACATGCAAAAGTTCCTCAAACAAATTACTTAAATGAAAATTGAGTTTGTATGCCAGATTAAGGTGATACCATATTCTATTAATCTATTGCATTAGTATAATAACATTTATATATGTGTGTGTGTGTGTTTTTAATGGCATTTAACCTTGAAGAAAGTGGCCATTCCCATGCCATAGTTGATCATGGGCTGCATCATGGCGGATCGAGTGAACCTATACATCTTTTTATCTAAAAAAAAAAACACACATAAAAAACAGACCATAATAAATATCAATTATATTAGTTGCAAATTGTGAAATGAAGTCAAATAAATAACACTTATATGTTAGTAATGAACAAAACAAAACAAGGTAATAAAGGTCAACTGTTCTTTATCATTATTAAAGATTTGAAAAAGTTACTTAAAACAAACAATAATCGATATATTAGATGAATTCGTTACTTTATTAAAAAAGTAGCTATGTAGTAATAAAATGTAGTACAATTTCGCCATTCGCATAATGTGGCCATAAAATGATGTTTGTAAAGTAGGCCATAATAAATGTATAATTGTGCCATGAGCTCCGTGAGATGTAATGGGATCTTACCGTTTTAGTCACTGAGCTCGAGTGTGGCACGCGCCTTAACGCCGGTTTCGCGTGGAGCTTTGAGAGAACCTGGCGCTTCGGTTTTATACCGGCCGCTATTGTGCGCGCGGTGCGCTGAAGTGCGTTCTGATGGGCTCGCGGGACAGACCACAGGGTCGCCAGCTCAGCACATACTATAGAAGTGCCACATGGGTGTTGTGAGCCCATTCACTGGCAAGTGCAGTGCAGTGTTTTGGGTGAAAGCAGGGCACACAAAGGGTTTGGTCCCAGTATGTTCGCGCAGGTCAGCACTCCTGCTCACAATGCGCGCAAAATACTGGGATTAGCTGAGTGAATTTGCTCCAGCTGAGTGTGGGTTTGAAATGAAGTATCTGAGCTGCTATGGGCGCAGTGAGAAAAGTTACATTTTTTAATGCAATTTACCGTTTTTGCTGCAAGGGTATGACATCCAAGACTGGGGAGACCAAATATAAAAAGTAGCTACAATGTGTGATTAAATAAACCCATACTGACCACTTCTGATTTTCACTGGGACATCAATGGTTGGATCAATATATAAATAAATACATATCAGCTGAACCCAACTCAACGTTACAATTAGTTTGAATTCTTTAAAAATCATCCCTTGCCTTGAATGTGCAGTAATGTGAAGGAAAGTCTTACTTTACTTTATCAACATGACCGAATCCATAACTGACCCTAAGGGGAAAATGTTCATTCGTGTTAAATGAACAGATGATTGTTCACTAATGTTTTGTGTTGCACAATGTTTTTATACATTTATATTGTATTTATTTATTTTAGATTTCTGCATGTTGTTATAATAATTATTTACTCTATTTATATAATGATTTGTAGAACAACCATATTTTTTGGTGTATGTTTCCAGGATAACACAAATTTATAAAGTATATTTTAATTTTAATAATTAAATCCTTTTATTTTATTTATTTATTGTTTGTTTGTTTGTCTCCCCAGTGCTACATATATGATACATACTTAGCCCAAAATGTACTGATAATATAAAAATTGTGTAAACCACTGTTAAATCATTGGTAAAGTGGTATAAAAAAGGGCTGCTAGGTGCTGCTTCAATTCCAGTCTCTCTAAAAATAGATTTTTGTCCCCCATATTGTTTATTTATTAGGCTTGAATGTCCAAGCTTGTGTGGTGATATGTTTGAAGTTGGAACTCGGTTGCTGAATTATTTTCCTTTCTGCCTCTCACATATACTTTTTTTCTCACTCTGTGCTGATGATGAGGGGCTTCTTTTCTGTGAAGTATGCTGAACACGGCATGTTTGATTGTTTCAGTGTAATCCTCACAGACTCAGCGCCAGGGTATAAGAGCTGAGAGCACAGTCAGACGCAAACACTCTCAGAGTGAACCCTGGGTACGGACACACACACTCACTGAACACAGGTAAGCAGAATATCCACTCACACATACACATTCAGCTTTAACCTAACAGCTTGGAGAGTATAAGAGGCAAGAAGTTTTGATTTGCATCACCATCATCAACACCAACACACTTCCCTTTGTCCCTACCACTTTGTTTTCCCCAAAGACCCCTTACATCCATTCCAAACATATGTTTTTTGTCTTTTTTATCTCCTAAAACACTTCATCCCTCTCTTCCAGCATCAAATATTTTATAGTGGTCAGCCCTGCCATTTCTTTATTCATTTCTCTCAATCTCAGTTTTATCTCTCATTTCTGAGCCATATTACAGTTATATGAATATTCCTTCTTTTAATTCTCTATTATTAATTTTACCCCAGGTGCCATGTCTTCCAGTGGAGAAAAAAAGACTGCCTCCCAGACCGACGGCAAGGCAGCCCAGAGCAAGAAGTCTGAGATGGGCATGATGTCCTACAGGGTAAAGCTTTCAGATAAACATACACATGTGAATGTCTGCTTGGACATCGATTTAAAATGCTAATAATAGGTTTCTCTCTTTCTATTGGATGTATGTGTTCGACCAGGAGAACTTCCAGGGACGCATGATTGAGATTAACGCTGAGTGCATGAATGTTTGTGAAATGGGCATGGACAGAGTTCGCTCACTACGTGTGGAGTGTGGCCCGTAAGCTGCATCTATATTAAACACGTATGATTTAGAAAGAATAACAGATATCACTCACCTCTTCATGTGCTCTCTGCGGTTTTGTGGGCTTTGAGCAGATGAACTTCTGCGGTGAGATGTACATCCTGGAGAAGAGTGAGTATCCTCGTTGGGATTCTTGGAGCAACTGCCAGAAGAACGACTACCTGCTTTCCTTCAGACCCGTCAGAATGGTGTGTAAATGCTCTCACAACTTTAGGCCCATTATTTGAATGCTTTCACAACGCATTCATCGTGTTTTCTCCTGCAGGACCCTGAGAAGTACAAGATCTGCCTGTATGAGGTGGGCGAGTACAAGGGCCGCAAGATGGAGATCATGGATGATGACGTTCCTAGTCTGTTCTCTTACGGATTCACCGACAGAGTTGGCAGCATCATGGTCAGCTGTGGAACGTAAGTGCAAAGTATCTTTAGCCCAAGGTTTCACTTGGTCAAACTTCTGTGCGCTTGTGGTGATCCCAAAAGCCTGTCAGTACTGACAAACGTGGCTGTCAAGAACTTATTAAACTGTAAACTAGAAGAAATGCTTAGAAGAGATAATATAGATAGATATAAAACATTAACATATCTTGCACAACAAGATGCTTATGAATATTTTTATTTGTTTTTATATTTATAGTATATTTTCCTTTTTATTTTTATTTTAGTTTTGAAAGTTTTAAAGTTTTAGTCATTTTAATTAGTTTTTTATGTCTATATAGTTTTTATTCATTTTTATTTCATCTGTAGTTATTTTAGTACATCAGGTTACTAACGAAAAAGAGTAATGTTGTCTTGGCAACTAGCTGAAATAATATAATTATATTGTAAAAATATTTTATTTATTTATGAAAATCTTATTTTAATGATTTTAGTGTACTATAATAACCCTGATTTAAATATATAAATGAGTTTACATAGTGTATTATCAAGGGTGCGCTAACTAAAAAAGGTTTTTAAAAAAGTATTTTATTTTATTTTTTTCCAAAATGTTTTTTTCATGGTTTTAGTTTATATTTATAGTCTCCATTTTCATTTTAATTTTAGTTAAAGTTTTAGTAAATTTGTTGTGTTTTGTCATTTTAAAAAGTTTTTTTTTTTTTTAAGTCTATATAGTTTTTATTAATTTTATTTCAATACACTAAATGAAAAAGATAAGTTTTGCCTTGGAAACTAGCTGAAATAAAATAATTAAAAATATTTTATTTACAAAAATGTTTTTTATGTTTTTAGTTTAATAACCCTGGTTTAAATTTATAATTGAGTTTATGCATAGTACAGTATCAAGGGAGCACAAACTAACCTCTTTGTTTTCTGCAGCTGGGTGGGCTATCAGTTCCCCGGATACCGTGGCAGCCAGTACCTGCTGGAGAAGGGTGAATACAGACACTTTAACGAGTATGGTGCCCGTTGCCCTCAGTTTCAGTCTGTGAGGCGTATCCGTGACATGCAGTGGCACCCACATGGCTGCTACACCATGGCCAGCAAGTGAGGGCCAGACCAGGAGAGGAAGAGGAGAGGTGGAGCAGAGGGAGAGGGGCACAAGAGGAAGGAGAGGAGGAGAGACATCTGAGAGGCTGCATCTGCCCTGTGTTGCCGTTATGAAGGGGCAGATGTTTTCGGGGTGACAGACACCCTGGCTCACATTGCAGTCTGTGTCTGTCAAGCTGTTAAAGCCCAGCGGGGCTGTGATTCTCCCAGGCCTGTGAGTGTCTCTGTGTGGGATGGAGACACCAATAAAAACACTTCCCTCTTCCTCCCTAGTTCCTCTCCTCTCTTTCTCTCCTGCATGGCTTCTTTTTTTCCTTCCATAATTTATTTCAATTTTTTGTCATCTGTTCTTTCCCCAACTCGAATCCCCCTTTCCCCAGGAGGATGGAAAGAGAGAGGGAGAGATAAAGGGATGAGGAGAGGAAAGCTCCTGTTCCCTAGAAATCTCCCTTTGCCTGCTGTACAGAATCCTGGTCACTTTTGAATAAAATGCTAAAAGCTTGATACCAAACTTTTGTCTTTGTGAATCTGTCATCATGGCTGTCAATAAAAATCATGAGACTTGTGATGAAACTTGCAGTAATAGGAAGGGGGAAAAGGTGCATTTGTGAAACATGTCAGTTTACATGTTGTAGGCTTACATCCTCATTTTTGGCATTTGAATTAAGTAACATTATTTTAATATAACTCACGTGAAATAAGTTTACATCATCTAGCAGCCATTTTGGATGTTTAGTGGACCCCGTTCATCACTGCATCTAACTGATATATATACTGAATTAGATTTAGGGAAAATAAAGCATTTAAATTTTTGTTTTCATGAACAACATGTGAGCTGAACATTCTTTTTTTTAAGACCCAGCCAGAAGATGGCGGTATTTCCATGCATTAATCTTTTTGCACTGACTGGAAACCCGCGTGATGAGCTTACGTCACTCATCTAGGCCTATATATAACAAATATATATATATACACATGGATCGCGGAACGTACCAAAAGAAGGGGGGCTCGGGGTGGTGGGGGTGGTTTTTTGCAGAACTTTGCACACTGGATGAGAAACGGCATTATAATGCATTATAAATGTACCAAATCCTAGTTGTTGTACTACACAAAGTCTGTAAGATTGTACATTAGTCTACATTTGAATAGGCTATTAGAAACAGTAATAGTAGGCTATTAGTTAGATGCCAGATATTATTTATTAAGGTATGACTCTGGATAAGTTATTTTTAGAATAGAGATCACGGTTCTCCCACGATTCTGAAAACAAAAACATTAGACAAAAACAAAATAATATATAGGCTAATTCACTTAGGTTTCTTACAAAATGTTTTATTTAATGTTATAAATTAGTCTAAAATGTTATAAATGAGCCTATTAAAAATAAAAATATGTAAAAAAAAAAAAATATATATTTGAAATAAATGAATGAACTTGATTCGATCGTTTTTGAACGAATCTCTTGATTGAATGAATTAGACATCAAATGTAGCTATTTTAACAGTCACTGGTCGCTACCTACTGGCATAATGTAACATATAGGCCAACAATCTTTATTTGAAGCGTAACATGAGTTCCAAAGGTCAGTTTCTCATTTTGAACGCGGCTGCCGCAACATCAGCTAGATCCGGACTATAAACTTTTATCCCAATACTTTCGTTATTAGTATTTAATGTTTGCAACACAGAAATGTAACCTACTGTGTAGACTGTTTGTGAAGCTGTTTCAAACACAAAGCTTACACGATGAGCGCTGCTCTCTCTGGAACAGTAGAAAGCAGGTTTATTATTTCAAATGTTTAATATATGTAGTGGAATCAAAGTCATAGCAATACGATTGCGTGTGTATAACTCGAGATCGCGATCTTTTAATGATTAATACATATGAGCCTAGAGCCTATGTGTTTTTGTATGTCATAATTTGTACCAGATCTCAAAAGATCCATGTATATACTGTATATATATATATATATATAAAAAGTTATCTATTTTAGATCATTCGTTTACATAAATATAGGCGAATAAAACAGCAGTAACACTTTTGATGTAAAAAAAAAAAAAAAAAAAAAACATTCGTCCGTATACGTACTTAGCCTACATCCCCTACACGTCATACATTCTTGTATTACGTAAATATATGAGCCCACCTCCACCATAGCGTTAAGTGCACTGGTAAAAACTGAAGCGGTGGTCCAAACGGTGCAAAATTACGGTGACGCATTGCTGCCGCACACATATTTTTTTCCCCACTCAGTTATGTCGTAATAACGACATCTTTTCTCGTTAAAACGACATCTTTTCTCGTAATAACGAGATGTTTTCTCGTTAAAACGACATCTTTTCTCGTTAAAACGACATCTTTTCTCGTAATAACGAGATGTTTGTTAAAACGACATCTTTTCTCGTAATAACGACGTTTTCCCGTTATTATAGCGACTGTCCGCGCTGCTGTCGCCACAGTCTGACATAAACGAGGATCTGCACGCTGCTGAAATTATTGAAATACACTGTTTTAAATGTATTTTAATGTAATGGGTTTAATTGTAGCGGCATGTTTATTAGGATTAATCTCCAATCTGTCTACAATACAGTGCTATCCAATAACTGCACTGACCCATGACTCGTTTAGGCTATGATCAGATCAAAACAGTGCTTAATATTTCTTTATTTGAATGACTTAAGTTTGATTTAACAACAAATCGAAATACGAAAAAAAGAAATTAAGAGATTTTATAATAGGCTAATAATAATAATAATAATGATAACAACAACAATAATAATAACATAATAATAATAATAATAATATAGCCCTATTTGTGCGTGGGTGGCCCTATAAACGCCACTTTTTCTCTCAGCCTGTCTTTACTGCCTATCCCATCATACAGAATAAGAGTTCATCTTATGTACCACTCTGCAAATTAGTCACAATAACGTTTCTTCGAACTGTCTGGGCTGCGTTTCCCAAAAGCTTCGTAAACCTAAGAAGTTCGTAAAAACGATCGCACGACTGATCTTAATATTACGGTCTGTTTCCCAAAAGCATCGCAACTTAAGTAGCACGTGAAAATCATCGTAGATCTGCGAGTGCTCTGGAGTAATCGTAAAGTCGTACGATCGTTTTTTCAAGCTTACGAAGCTTTTGGGAAACGCAGCCCAGATCTACGGGTGCTCTAGAGTAATGGTAAAGCCCTAAGTGCATCGTAAGAAGACAGATTTATGCGGTCACCTGCAGGACAATCGGCAGATTACACCTTTAACTTTATTCAGGCGCAATGTGATTATAATATAAAGTGTATAATATACACTTTATTAGTATAATATAATATAATATAATATAATATAATATAATATAATATAATATAATATAATAATAGTTATTATATCCGAGTTGTCTGGAACGTAGATTAGGTTAACATTTCAATAAACGCGCGAGTACTACAATTACGAGCCATTCTATAAGGTGATATTTCAGCACTTGACAAACGGATAGCGACTCATAAGTAGCACTTGAAGCACGGCTACGCGCGATTGCGTTAAGTGCATATTTTGGGAAATGCACGTGAAACAATAACGAACGATCGTAAAATGACTCGTAGAAAACGCTCTTAAGCGCTAAGATCAGTCGTTATCGAGAAACGCAGCCCAGGCGACTCCTAAGTAGCACTTAAAGCACGGCTACGTGCGATTGCGTTAAGTGCATTTTTGGGAAATGCACGTGAAACAATAACAAACGATCGTAAAATGACTCGTAGAAAACGCTCTTAAGCGCTAAGATCAGTCGTTATCGAGAAACGCAGCCCAGGCTTTGCTTTATACTGAAGGAATAGGCAGCGCTGCGCCTGGGTGTGAGCACAAAATACACATGAGCTCAGACGGGAAAGACTGTACAGAACCTCTTGTTGGATTTAGGCTACACGAATTAAATAAACACAAATTTGTTTTCGATTGTTTTATTTAAGTAGACCTTTAGACATAACAAGGTGCGCCAGAAAGCGCTCCCTGTTATTTTACAAAAGCAATTTGTAACGTTTTGTTGTTATTGTGGAAGTATAGAAAATAAAGCAGACATTTCTTTCCTCTGTTATCGTGTAGCCCAAGGGATCGCGCCGGCGCCGCCGAACCGAGAAGAGCAGTGTTGTGCTTCATATGAGATGTATATTTGCAAGAAATATAGCTATACAACAGCCAGACAGCTTGAAGAAACGTTATTGTGACTAATTTGCAGAGCGGTACATGAGATGAACTCTTATTCTGTGTGATGGGATATGCAGTAAAGACAGGCTGAGAGAAACGTGGCGTTTTTAGGGCCGCCCACGCACAAATAGCAAGCTCATTTTTTAACCCACGAACAAAAAATACAAAAAAATCTCATTTTCGTTTGCCAAACAGAACGAAATAATAATAATAATAATAATAATAATTATTATTATTATTATTATTATTAGCCTATTAGAAAATCTCTTAATTTCTTTTTTTTCGTATTTCGATTTGTTGTTAAATCAAACTTAAGTCATTCAAATAAAGAAATATTAAGCCCTGTTTTGATCTGATCATAGCCTAAACGAGTCATGGGTCAGTGCAGTTATTGGATAGCACTATATTGTAGACAGATTGGAGATTAATCCTAATAAACATGCCGCTACAATTAAACCCATTACATTAAAATACATTTAAAACAGTGTATTTCAATAATTTCAGCAGCGTGCAGATCCTCGTTTATGTCAGACTGTGGCGACAGCAGCGCGGACAGTAGCTTAGCTCGCTCACATAATGTAGGCCTACCATATATTTATAATGGGAAAACATAGTTTTTATGACATGTCGTTATTATGATAAAAAAATGTCGTTTTAACGAGAAAACATCTCGTTATTACGAGAAAAGATGTCGTTTTAACGAGAAAACATCTCGTTATTACGAGAAAAGATGTCGTTTTAACGAGAAAACATCTCGTTATTACGAGAAAAGATGTCGTTTTAACGAGAAAACATCTCGTTATTACGAGAAAATATGTCGTTTTAACGAGAAAATATGTCGTTATTACTACATAACTGAGTGGGGAAAAAATATGTGTGCGGCAGCAATGCGTCACCGTACAAAATGACGTGTCTGATTAAATGTCTTTTAAATGCACTGAAAAGAAGTGCACTTCTGTCATCTAGCCTACCGTTCTGTCCGAGTTCAGTCAGATGATACAAGTAACGCAAGCAGGAAGCCTCACATTACCACTTGTTTCTACAAGTCAGACCGTCAAACGTCCAAGGGGCCGGTAAGTGTGCCCAAACAAAAGAAAGCTGAAGTTTGTCAGTACAACTCAACAACCCTTCAGTCAGACGATACCAGTGACGTAAACTGTCACATTACCATTTCTGAAAGACTTTGCATACCGAAAGAAAAAAAAATTAATTGATTTAATGGGTATAAATTGCCATTTTTAAGAAGAAGAGGCATAAACAGGTAATTAACAAACCACTGTAATCAAATGATTTTATTTTATTTTTTAAAAGCACACTACAAATTCAATACACTCGTAATCAGACAAATACATCTTTGAAAATAGGCCTACCAGTTAAACAGTACATTTACAACATTACTCTATTGAACTGAGACATTGCTCTTTTGCATAATAATGCTTATTTAATAAATAAAATGAAACATCATTTTTACAAATTGTATCTCTTGAGGCATGTTGAAAAATTCAGATTGCTGCACCATGTGTCCCTCTTAGAGTCTCATGATGAAAATAAAGTCTCTCTGTGTGGCTTCCATCAGCGTGACATCATCCTCACAAACTCTGGAAAATTGAGTGAGGAAGAACAAAACAAAAAGAAAACAGAAAAGAATATTCAGTTAGGTAAACTAAAAATGTTAAGAAAAGCAAGTATTAGTTGTCATTATTTGTCCATCATTCCTTTACCTTCAAAATCAACAAGTCCGTCCCCATTGAGGTCAGCATCACGAATTATATCGTCAATATCCCCGGAATTCAGCTGCTCCCCCATTAGCTTCTTCATGGCTTCTCTCAGTTCTGTGATGCTGATTTGCCCATCTCCATTGGAGTCAAACTGCACAGCAGTAAATTGCCGTTAAGGCCACTGACAGCTGCAGTCAGCACAGTGGTACATGTGTAAGTGAGTGTGTTTACCTCTTTAAAGGCATCTCTCAGCTCCTTGACTCCAATCATGTCTGCTGTCTCTGCCAGCATTTTGGGGCCCATGAGCTCCACAAAGTCCTCAAAGTCAATTTTACCCCCACCTAAAAAATACAGGAATATATGTCTTCAAATATATATTTTTTTCTTTAATTTAATACAAATGTTTAATATTTATTATTATATATATATTTTTTTTCTTTTTCAAAATTAAAAATGTTAAAAATCCCATTTTTTAACATGGTCTCAGACATTTAAACTATAATACAGTACGATAATGTTTGCATGAAGGCACACAGATCATAAATGCTCTCTGAGGGATGATTTAACTCACCTATTTGTTGACTCAGTTCAATGAGTTCCATCTCTGTTGGCATGTATCCCATCGTCCGCATGCATTCTCCCAGGTCCCTGCAGTTGATGTAGCCTTTGTTCCTATCAAACTCTTTAAAGGCTTCTCTTAGTTCTGCATGAACACAAGGATAGAGGTGATGAAATGCATGAACAGGATGTTTTCTCACTCTTATGTGTGGTTTCTGTGAATACCTTCTATCTCTTCTGGCCGCAGTTCCCTGTCCTGTTAAATTAAGACGGATAAGAAAGATGTTAAACACTGATGCATTTGAAGACATGTCTCTGTTTGACATTATCTCTCTGAATCATCAAATAGACTCAAACAAAACACTTGGGTGGGGATGTGGAAATGAGAAAGTTGTTTGAGGACTGGTAATGTAGTGAAATGGGTAGTCACTAGATTATAAGTGAAAGTTGCCTGACAGCAGCAAAAAGATAAGTAGATTTGGGGGTTTAACTTGAGGAGGACCCAGAGAAAGACACAACACATTGTCCAGAGAGAGGATGAGGTTAAACGGAGTGCCATATGAGAAAATCCCACATGATTCTCTTTTCCATTTACAGCTTTGTGTATAATACCCAATACCATATAGTACACACACACGCATTCGTATAAACCGGTGCATTACATATGCCAGAAATCCAGTGCTAAATCCGTTAGTTAACCAAGTATCCTCACATGTCTTTTTAATACAAAGCATTGTTAAAATGTGTCATTCATCTCAACAAGAGATGTTTTTTATGGATAAATTATATATTTATTTATACATATTACATAGAATATCAGTGTTGAAAAAATTGTGCTGCTTAATTTTTAATTCATATAGATAGATTTTTTTTGTGTGAATAAAATGTCAAAATATGAGTGAAATAATATTCCATTGTCATTCATTCAGCATAACAGATATGTTTACGTAAAAATGAAGGAGCCACTCAGATTTGAGGACCAGAAGCAACTATTTTATTTATGTATGTATATGTGTGTGTGTGTGTGTGTGTGTGTGTGTGTGTGTGTGTGTGTGTGTGTGTGTGTGTGTGTGTGTGTGTGTGTGTGTGTGTGTGTGTGTGTGTGTGTGTGTGTGTGTGTGTGTGTGTGTGTGTGTGTGTGTGTGTGTGTGTGTGTGTGTGTGTGTGTGTGTGTGTGTGTGTGTGTGTGTGTGTGTGTGTGTGTATATATATATATATATATATATATATAATCCTGAAAAAAAAGTATATATTAAGAAAGATAATGTGACACTGAAGAATGGAATAATTTCTGCTGAAAATTTCACATTTAACTAATAAATTACAATTTAACTGTTTACTGTATTTTTGATCAAATATTTGTGGCCTTGGTGAGTATAAGAGATAAAATCGTACTTGTATATGTGTGTGTGTGTGTGTGTGTGTGTGTGTATATATATATATATATATATATATATATATAATCCTGAAAAAAAAGTATATATTAAGAAAGATAATGTGACACTGAAGAATGGAATAATTTCTGCTGAAAATTTCACATTTAACTAATAAATTACAATTTAACTGTTTACTGTATTTTTGATCAAATATTTGTGGCCTTGGTGAGTATAAGAGATAAAATCGTACTGTTCCCACGTACTGTTTGAGTGGTAGCGTAGTTTTTATGGCGGCCAAACAAATCAAACAATCAGCTTTTTTTTTTACCACTTTAAGGTTGCATAAAGAATTACATTTCTTTCAACTGTCCGCATGATCTTTTACATCACACTAGAGGAGGGAGTGAAATGTGGATGATTGACAACGATGATGAGATAACTGCTGAAATAGCTCAGATGATCTTCTGGATGAATGCAAGGGGAGAATGTAGATGCTGAAACACTGTGTTTTCAGTTTTTCATTGTACATACGAGCTGTGACTTTGCGAAGCCCTGTCTTAGGAAGATGCATGCTGGTCCAACGATGTTATGCAGCATGGTGCAGTTTTGGACTAGTGCATTCAGAGGCCCCTTAAACTCAGAAGTTACTTCATTTTCTCCATCTGCTTCTCCGGGTGGGCGGGGCCCTGGCACCACTGGCCCAGCCCCTTTACCCTCAGCCACACCCCTAGGGTGGGGCCATATTTTACTTGAGACATAATCTAATTAAGCACAGTTTAGTCAATTTGTTTGATACGTCCTTAAACTACTGAAGTATTATAATTTTACTGAAATACTGATTACTATCTTTACAATATATCTAAGAGTTATTAAGTTTTAAAGTATGATTCCTCTCCCACTCATTTCAATATTACAATTAACACAAAAACACAGTCCCCCGGTATATAGGCCCTGACCTTTAAATATGTTTCTCTTACCTTTTTTATTTTGTTTTTCAGGGATGGTTTGGTGCAGTTTCCCATGCCTTAGTCCTCAGTGAAGATTCCCACCTCTCCTCTTCTGCCCTTTTTATATAATTAATTTATCGAGTGGACTGACAATACAACACTCACCTGCTTCCATATTAAGCTACTTAAAAGTCCACATTGTTTAGTTTCGAAAACCAACCCAACAAATGTAACTATAAACCTTTGCATTCTTTCTCATCTCAGACCCTTCTCTTATAACTATCCGACAAAGCAAAAGCAAAATACAAATAACATTATGTTTCATAAAACAAGCATACTTTTACCTATTCTTGTCATCTTCATATCTCGCTTAATCAAGCTCCACGTCTCTCCCTCTCTTCCCTATCCACTCACTTTCCTCACAGATGGCAGTCCCATGCAAATGATTTAATTTGCAAGCTGAAAGAGAGGGATGCAGAGTAGGAGGGGGACGTAAGGGAGGGTGAGAATTAGATGAGAAAATTAGAAGCTTTTTTAACCCCCCCCCCCTCTATTTCAGATTAAAGTCGGAGAGCCATAGGATGATGTACAGAGAGGGAGAAAAAGAGAACAAGGAGATTCGAGGAGAAGCAAATAATAAGTGCAAGAAAGAGCAGTGGTCGATTAATCTGCGATATTTATCCATTTTGCTAATATTTTTCAATGACTAATATTTTTATTTTTCAGAGAGTTTGAAGTACATATTGTGCGAAATAAGTGTGCATTTAATTCACACTGTATTGCTCAACATTAAAATATCATTAAATTATTTGACGTGACACCACATTTTAAATCTGGTTTTCAAAATTTAATAACAAATCAAATATTAAAATGATTTAAAAAAGAATAAATTATTTAAAAAGTAAAAACAAAGTTTCAAGACTTTTAACATTTTTAAACAAAGAAACATTATACAAAATAAAGAAAAAATAGTAGTGAAAATACTGAAGTAAACAATTGTGTACTATTACTAGGTCACTCATCAAATAACATTTGTGACTGCTCATGCAGACTCCCTTTGTGTTCTTACGTTGCAGCACAAGATGATCATCTCAAAATCATGCTGGAGAACATGATCATCAGGCTTTAGCCAAACCTGTGGAGTCCATTATTAAAGCAAAACAAAGACAAACCAAACACTAAGACATTCTGAAATTCATGTTTACTCAATTTACTCAAATTGTTGTGCTCTGAATATAATTTTCGATAAAAATTGCAGCATTTTTATTAGTGTTCTCAGATATTACAACCATTATAGGTAGACCACTAAGAAAGAGTTCTTAGCTTGTAGCATTACTATGAAGAAGATGACAGAGAAAGAGAAATGAAGAATACAGAAGGTTAAAAAAAAGAAACTGATTATGTCTTTTCATCACTGAGGTTAAAGTTGTGTGTGTGCGCGTGTGATAATCCCGGACTAATCAGAACACACCTTTGGGAAGATGAACAGAGAACCACTCTTTAATCCGCACTCATATTTTAGTAAAACCCAGTGACATTGCCCTGTGTTACCAGCCTGTCAGAACTATAATCTACTCTAATCCACACACACATACTTGTTCGAGTATTAAAATGTTTTTCTGTGCCAACATTATGGTTTGTTGTTTTCAAAAAAGATCAGCAAATAGATGAATGCTACTTTTTATTGTATAATATAGTGTATAATAATAACCATCATGACGGAAGTGGGGTTTGTATGAGGAGGAATCTGTTTAAGTCGGCATTTTTGGGCCAACAGATTAGAATCAAGTCAGACGAGGTCACTCTATGAGCAGCAGAGCATTGTGGGACTGGAGTGTTCACTAGCAATCATATAGCGTTCTGTGTGTGTAGTGACAGAGAGACACATCAGGACAGTTTGGTTTGTTTTAGAATGAGGATCTTAAAGTAGTGGCCACTAGGAGGTCCTGCCAGTCTGCAAAATATTTGATTTATATTATATAAAATACTAAAACATGTTTTTAATATTTAAAATATTTATGTAATTTTGCAAACAATAAAGTTTTTTTCCTCACACATCATAAATAGGTCTTGACATGTACATGAAAATCTAAATATGCCTTTATGTTTTAGAAAGTGGATGCCTCACAATCATCTTATTTGGGGGTCCTTGGCATCAAATCGTTTTAAAGTCCCTTTCCTAAACTACTATCTTTAAAGCTGTGTTAATAGCTATATAGAATCTATTAAAATTCATTGTGATAAAAAAACACCTTAATTTGTTGCCATAAATCAACTGGCCAGAGATGGAAAATAAAACCTAGCTATCAACCTCTCCGTAGTTTGAGAGCCTTGTTTTTGAAGACTGCCATATGTGTAGTGGGGACTTAATTTATTATTAAATTGATTTTTAAATAAAACACTGTCTTTTGCTTACCCTCCCATTTAGGTGGAGAGTAACTTTTATTTATTGACTTAAAGATAATCAGATGTCAGACTAGTCAACCTAAACTATGTGTTAACTCTTTTATCTAACAATACTCATTCTCAAAGGACATAAACTAATGGATAGAGTTTCAGTGAATGCTCTAAAGATAATTACTGTGCAGATGTAAATTATAAATACAAATGTAACCTATAATAATTTATTATTTTTATTTGTATTTTTAACTTCATGTGAGTATAAGCAAGAAAAGTTGTTAATACACAGCTTATGCAATGACTCAGTGAATGCATTATCCTAAATTAGTGTGTAGCTATCTATGTCTCCAAGCCAATTAAATAATTATGACAATACAAGCAATGATCCCTCTTCCAGAAAGGTAAGTGGGCAAGATTGGGTTTCTAGTGTGCTCACTGTTGGTGATCAAGCTCAATATCAAGTGATAAGCACTGGATGCAAGCCGCTGGTGATTCAAGCTCAATATCAAGTGATTAGCACTGGATGCAAGGTTATCCTAGTGTGGGAATGCAACACCACAAGGCTAAGACCAGGTCATGAGCGGGTGAACCACAAGGGGACAGATGTGCTTGTTAGGACAGCTCCTTAACCTGTCATCTCATGCCTGACAGTCACCTAACCAGTGGTGTAGTCGGGGCCTTACGCAAGTATACGCCGTATGCTTACTTTTTTTCCCCGGGATGTTTGCGTATTACGACTTCTAAGGATCAATATTCGCGTATACCCTCGGTATACCCACTTGTTTTGTTGCTTCGCAAGTCCGTAATCTACTGTCATGTAGCTTCCCCTTTAATGGTGTCCCATACTGCTGTGTGAAATTCGTGATTCTTTGTAATTGGTGCAATATCACTTCTGTCATTCAACGCCGCTCATTGTCGCTCGCGCTTGGTGTTTTGAGCAGCACTGAGCGCAGTTCTCATGCTGCAACAGTGGATACACGCCGTAAGGAAATATGGTAGTGAGTGCACGGATTTGAGTGGACATTCTCTCGTTAGTAGCCTATCGAAAAAGGAAGCCCAATATGATAGTGCGGCCACGACGTGAAACAATTACTTTCGAATATTTTTACTAACACCCCGACCCGAGCCTCCGTTACATAAAATATAGATCTAACAGAGGAATGAGCCGTATGCAGTTACTGAAGGGAGAGAGAGAGCAGAAGAGAGCGCGTGAATGTGAATTACTCGCATATGACCGGCTTTCCCAACTATTTTATTGATAAAGTCTTTGTGTGTTAGAGAGAGAACACGCTGTCCAACAATTAATGCCACGGATCCCCAAATATAATCCCTTAGTCACTATAGTGTTGTCTGCTAACTTAGCTGAGTATTAAACTGCTAGCAACTGTTAGACTATCAGGAGCACCCCATTATTATCATGTCAGAATACTATATGCTAAAGGACATCATACTGTAAAGTTACATTAATACATTTAGCAGACAGATATTCGCATGGATTTATAGTTTAGGTAAGGAGGGAGAGCAGACAGCAAAACAAAAATATGAGTCAATTCAATAGTGTGTTCAGTAGGCTATTAGGATTTTTCAATTAAGGTATTGCACTAATTTTTATAAATAGGCACTTAAACACAATTTTTTTATATATATATTTGTATGAAAAATAGGTTTGTTACATCTTGGGTATTTAAGTCATTTTAAGATAAATAACATTCTGTGCAAACAAATTAAAATGAGGTGGTTGTTTTGCAACTAGATGGACACAGTTCTGTTCATAACGGTAGACCTGCTGGTGAAGAAGTGACAGGTACAAGAAAAACACACACATATACACAAGGGATGGACAGAGATATTGGGGGAAATGAAGAAACGGAAAATGGAAGTGAAGGTGCAGTTCAAGAATGGGGTAATATTGCTGGGTAATAGTAAACCACTTTTTTCTTTAGGACTACACCACTGCACCTAACCACCTATCTGCTAATGAAGTTAAGTCGCTCTGGGACACAAGTACCTTCCCAGAATATTAACGTCATATATTCGAAAAGAAGAATTTTCGAGGCAACCAAAAAAATGTACTTCATGTGGTATGTACTTCATCTAAATTAACTGGGTTCAATTAAAAATATGACTGAATAGTAAACTGAATTATAGTTATTATCATTATCTAAAACTAAAAATAAAATATGAAATAAAATTTAATAAGCAAAACATGTAAACAAAAGTTAGAAATGCTGTAACTAACTGAAGAAAGTATAACTAAAACTAAGTTTAACTTTAAACTAAAAACTAAAACAACTAAACCTGAATTAGTAATGCTTGATAAAAACTAATAAAACTGACTAAACCAAATCACAAAATTATTAAAAATGAAAGTAAAATTAAATAAAAACTAAGAAGAAAAAAAATCTTCAAAATATTAATAAGACTATAATTATATATGAATAACACTAAATAACACGGTGACTTAATCAGCCTGACTTTGCTCCAGTGAAATTATTTTAAATAATATTTTGACTTAAAATTGACTTCAAATTTTGAGTTAAACTACACAACATGATACTATGTTTTTGAAAAAAAATTTTCATTGCATTACCAATTAGATTCATCCAAGGGTACCATACAGGTGAAATATACAGCTAGTCATATATCATGACGGATATGTTACCATTGAATCAAAATAAATGTAGGGTCTGACACTGAGCTTCAAGGTTTTCAAGCTGTAACAGTGTAACAGTTACTCTCACAGTGAGTGTCACTTACAATAGAAAAGAAATGAGTTGGCGGAGCTCAACAAGGCACCATCCGTATCATGTACCAACAATGTTACCTAACAGAGCAGGGACAAGGAATGCCCATCAGCATAGACCTGCTAGGGCCTTCAGTAATTTGATGTATAGCCACTCTAGTTCTATTACGAATAGGCTATAAGCAGTTTTGGTTGTAATAACACAACAAAGAATGTGAAAAACTAAGTTAGTTTTGGATCACAGTGAGACTGCTGTAGCGTCTGGACCAATCAGAAACACAATTTTTCATTTGATTTAACAAATCGACCCTGAGAGGTCAAGTAAATATCTACAGCGGATCTAAATATGTATAAATAATTATAACTAGTTATGATTAATTATTCATATTTCCCCATGAGCTGATTCGCTACACTGCTATATAGGTAGAAGGGCATGAAATGGCAGTATGTGTTTGTGATATGAATTGTGTTCTCTTACTTGGCCAAAAACAGAATCCACGATAGGTCTGAGGTCGAGTTCCTCCTTCTCCTTCTGTTCCCCAGTCTCAACAGGCTCCTCCTCATCTTCCTCCTCACCATCTCCACTTCTGCTGGGTGGATGGAGGGGCTGATTCTTTCTCTGTCCCATTTTAGGTCTTGAATTACTGTTAAATACCTCCACCACACCCATTTCAACTTGCTTCCTCTGTTTCTCCACCTTCTTCTTGATTGCGGCCTGGACCTGTCAGAAGACACAGGAGGTCAGACATCCTAAACCAAGCTGATGATTAATCAGCAACCGGGGACATTTACATAGCTAATTATAACATAATTGCAATTATAATCTGCGTAATGGGAGTGAAGGACACATAAGGTTTGATTAGAGTCATTTGAGATGCGGCTAGCCTCGCCTGAAATTTAGGCGAGAGTAGGCGGCTGCGGTGAGGGGAGGAGTGAATGAAAGATATAACACCAACATGTCAGAAAAAAACAATAAAAAAACAGAATCACTAGGCTCATTTAAGATGCGGCTAGCCTCGCCTGAAATTTAGGCGAGAGTAGGCGGCTGCGGTGAGGGGAGGAGTGAAATAAGCGCAGTCAAGACGGACAGATCTGACCTCTCAAAGTGGTAAAAAATTGACAAACCCAGCAATTGGGTTGTTTTGACCCAGCGGTTGGGTTAAATGTTTAACCCAACCTTCTGGGTAGTAACCCAACCGCTGGGTCAAAACAACCCAATTGCTGGGTTTGTCCATTTTTTACCCAGCACTGGGTTGTATTTAACCCAGCATTTTTTAGAGTGACGAGATCAAGGCGGAAATCACGTTATTCACACTCATGCGCTGTGCTGCTAATGAACATTATATATTTTCAGTTTTGTTGCTTTTATATGAAAACAAATATGATGAACAAGACACTCATAGTACTTGCTATTTATTCAATTCGAAAGACATATTTATCACCCATTTTTACTTTAATACAAACATGTATTTTAGAATTTTTTAGAAATATGAGAACAATCACATATCTCACACAGAGATCGCACTGTCATAGTGTTTGGGAATATTCATGCATAATTTAAACATAATCACATGATATCAGATAAAAAAATTAAACATTTTATTGGAGAACACAACATCAAGGTTGTTTGAACCGGTGAACATTAATCTGTGTCGTCTGCGACAGCGAGTCGTTTCCCATCGGGCTTTTGATCAGTGCTGCTGGGGGAGATCAACTGCGCTCGACTGCCCGGCAGACTCGCTGTCGCGAGAGATTTTTGTCGGCGTGACATCAAAGCAAGGCAGACTTCCCTCGGACACATTTCTAACCGGCATGCATCTTGCGGTGATCACCGGTGATCGGTTCTGGGCAGATTTTGCTCATCTCAAACGAGCCTAATTTCTACGGACACTGCAACGGTCCTAATAATGACATTAAGCTCTCTGGTGTCTTTTATTTATTTATTTTTTTAACAGGATTCTACATAGGCTAATGCATCCAAAATGTAAAAATATGTTATCTACTTTACTTTACTGCAACCCACCAATCCTGCAGGATTAAAGTTTGCATTCTTTTAATTCATCTAAGAGGCCACACCAATCTTCTATTGGTCACGTTTTCGCGTGATCAAACGTGAACTTTAGAATGCAGCGAAATTCGCATGAGCTTTTGCTTTCTCTCTTCTACATTTGCATGAGTATGAATGGAAGTCGATGGAATGAAAAGTGTAGTGTGACCGGCCCTTCAGCCAATCAAATTTGACTGTATTGTTTCGTACTGTAACGCATGCTTCACAACACATAATTTTACTAATCCAGTAAAATTACATATTAAACTTTTATCTTAACCGTTAAGTATAATTTCAGTCTAAATCTGCACTAAATAGAACTGCAAAAATACTGATTGTTTTCAAAAAAGGTTTAGGCCTTTCAAAAAGGTTTACAATTCCTTTGTCTTCTATTGGTTGGACAAACAGATGGCCCCACCCCCAGATTTATGTCATTGATTGTGCCAGACTCGTCAGAGTGCTCAAACAAAACAGGGCAATGCTCTGATCGTGTCAGAGTTTACACTTTTCATGGAAATCAATCCACCAATGGTTTAGGTATTGTTGTCTGTGCATATTAAGATGGGATAAAGGAAAATATTACAAAAATGACTCACTTTGCCTTTTAAGCAGATTATATTCAGAACGTAATATTTTAAAGACAAATGTCTATAAAACGCACATAGAAGTACATGCATGCACGACTCTACCTGTTTGGCTGTTCTCTCCGGTGAAGCGCTCATGCCGCCGGTACCTGCCCCTCCTGCTGATCCTTCTCGAATAATCATGAACATCCCTGCAACAATGGCACGCTCTCTCTTTCTCTTCCTCTCTTTTCTCTCTCTCTCTCTCTCTCTCTCTCTCTCTCTCTCTCTCACACACACAGTAAGACAACACCTGTTTTACCCCTACCAGTATGGGCCTATCTGAGTTTCTTCCATGCAATTACAATTGTTACTCTCCTGTGAATTTTTCAGAAATGTTTTCAGTAACTCAAGCTGAATTAGAAAGACCTGGCAAATGTAGTAATTGTTCTTTAAAAACCAGAAGAAATCAATGTAAAACTCTTTCTGTTTTTCCACATCTTTCAGTCTATACTGATGCCTTTCTCTCTCTGTCAGACTCTAGCATCTGCTCCTCTGTACAAGTCCACGGAATGTCATCGTTCTCTCTGCCCAGGTGTGTTTTATCCAGGAGGGCAAAGAAAGACTGAAGGATACCATGTCTGCTTTTTGGCCTTCTAACATTCAGGAGGTGACATTCTATCCATCCGATACCTCTCTCCTTATCTTTCATTTGCCCTTTTCTGTCTGAGTTGCAGACTGTATTCTAAAGTGCATTGGACTGGTAAGATAAGGGGTTTCTGTATTAGCAGTAAAAAAAAACGCAACAAAGGATTTATATGAAATCTCTCTCTCACACACACGCACAAACACACACATATGCTTGTATATGTGGTTTACGGGGACTCTCCATAGGCCAAATGGTTTTTATAATATACAAACTGTATTTTCTATCCCCTAAATATTTCAAATTTCAAAAACACTGTATTTTTAAGCCATTTAGTTTATGAGGACACAGGAAGTGTCCTCATAAACCATGTATTCAAGCACACACACACACAAACTATACAGTGTTTCTGCTGTGCATAATGGAGTATCAGCTTTTTTATATCAAGAAATTATCGATTATTATTTATCTGTCACATTACCAAAATGATGATGAAGATTACCAGAAAATTAAGGCTTTAACTGATTTGGAATCTGTAAATTAATTATTTTAAAATAAAGTGCAGAATTTAAACTGAAATTGGCAAATAGGTGCTCTGAAGAACTGTTTATCTCTGTGAAGCTGC
This sequence comes from Sinocyclocheilus anshuiensis, assembly GCF_001515605.1. NCBI lineage: Eukaryota > Metazoa > Chordata > Actinopteri > Cypriniformes > Cyprinidae > Sinocyclocheilus > Sinocyclocheilus anshuiensis. The sequence continues at coordinate 959,577 of NW_015557063.1, read as the reverse complement.
TTTGACACAATCTGTATTGTATAAAGCGGTATAGAAATAGAGGTGAATTGACTTGACTAAATCAATTTAATTTATTTTACATTTGAATATTATTATTGTAGAACAAACATCAACAATAATCCATGGGTGTTTGTGCAACGATCTCTGTTACAGTCATCCTGTAATCTAAACGTGGATCTGTTCTTATCTGATGCCACAACAATCAACCTCTATTTCTTATGATTCTGTTATTGAAGTGATGTGGAAGCTTACTTTTAAACAAGCTTTCAACATGTCTAAGCAGAAAAGTTTCATAAGTGAAAATTACATTAAAGTTACATATGTGTAACTGAAATGTAAAATATATTAATTAACACTAGAACCTTTAAATACATTTTACTTAAAATTCCTAAAATGCATTTAATTTGGGATTATGCCAAGTTATGTGCTGTGGCAGTAATAGCATTTATTTAAAAAAAAGTTCAATAACTTCAGATGCTATCTCACTGCAGATTTGTATGGGACATAAACCATGGTGACCTCATTGCAAACAGCTTATGCCAACATTTGTGGTCCCTGCCTTATTTCGAAATTAATCTTTTTAGATCTGATCAGTACGTTGAAATGTATTTCCCAACATATCTACTCTGCTCAGTTTATCCTAACCTTCATATTTAAGCAGATTCAATGATTATAGCATGCAATCTTCTCTCTGTCTGTCACCTTCACCTGATGTATAATTTATGGATAAAGAGCTACACTCAGTCAGGGAGGAAGAGAAAGCTCAGTAACGGAAAATGAAAGAGGAGAAAAAAACGGGAGTATTTGTAAGTCAGACACAGTGAACTCAGGGAGAAGAGGGGATGCAATTTACTGACGACAAAACTGAAATGTAAAACTGCAGGATTGAGTAACAACGCTTTCTGGATTTTACAAAGATATCTAATTGCGATCTATCAAATGTTAGGGAAAACATAGGAGGAGAGAGGGATATAAAGGGAGAAAGAGAGACTGAAAAGGTTAAGGAAAGGGGTAAGTGGGTATAAATAACAAATAGGAGAAATTAGATCTTGTAAAGTAGACAGGGTCTATTCGTTATTGATGATCAGTCATATATATTCAATGCCATATGTGCACATATTTTGTGCAGCTGCTAACCATGGTATGTTTTCTGTTATAGGACCCTGCTATAATAATCTGTTAGATAAAGTTTTTACCACAAATACTGTTGAAGCCTGCTATTTCATATAATTAATTTTTATCCATTTCTCTTATTGAAAACAACCATGCACATTTCACAAATAGTGTACAAAGACATCAAGTCTGTATCCGCCCCAAAAAACAAGATTTTGGTGTGTGCAACTGCAAAGCTCAAAGCTGAAATTAAATTATCATTTAAAAATAATCTGATGCACTGATATTGTATCATTCAAAAATATTTTTAATATTGAATTTTAATTGCTAATAATAATAATAGCAGTGTCCAACAGTTTCCATGCACCCTGTTACAAAGAAAAGTAAGTTTTACCTTAACATTAAGATGCTCAATAAATATTTTGAAATTGAAATAATACAATAATAATATTGAAATATTATATTGAAATATTATTAATTTTACATTTCTTTAATTTTTAATTGAAATTTTGTATGATTATTGAATTTATTTTCTGGAAATAAAATATGCTAATTTATAGTGCTCATATACGTGACGGTTGGTTTTGGGGGTTTTATGTTCATGTTTTCATGTCTTTTCTTTTGTGGTTCATGCTCTCATGTTTCCTGTGATCTTGCCATGTGCTCCCCTTGTGAATGTGTCATGTTGTCATTGGTTGTTTTAGTCATGTGTTTCTAAGTTCTGTTTTCTCATTGGTTTATTGTTTTGATTGTTTCAGGTGTGTCTTGTTTGCCCATTAGTCTCTGTATATATAGCCCTCATGTTACCATCGTCCTTTGTCTGTGTAACCACTGTTGGTAAGTCCTTGTTCATGTGTCGTAGGGTCAAGTCAAGTCAAGTCATTCTGTTTTTGAGTTATCTTCTGTTTAATAAAACTGCACATGGGTTCTACTACAACTTGCCTTCAGTGGATCATTGCAGAATATTGGTAATGTTAAGTTTGAGCTACTCAAAATTAATTAATTAAAACATTTAAAAAACTTTCAAAGCATTATTTTGTGTCCCTTTCATAGAAAGCACCAGACACAGTTTCTTAAAGATATGACAAAAATTAACAACTGATTGGATTATTTTCTTTTGTGTCATGTTCAGGGCTAGAGATTATATCTTGCCCCAGACATGCTTGACAGATTAACTGTCTCGTTTAGATGAATTAAACATCAGAGGGCAGTCTGAATCTCTCAAGATCACTTGTTCTGCTGATTCACCACTATGAGAGCAGTAAATGTGCTCATGTAGATGCTTTCTTGTTTTTGAGTTAATCTCTCGTTACAATTCAGATAATCCCATCATCGTACAAAAACAGAGAAAAATAGATTTTACTCAACACAGCTAGACATCAGTTCAAATATAGTGCAAGAGATATAGTGGAGGTCTAAAATGTGACGTGAAAAAAGTGAATGACGTGACATGTGGCCAAGTATGGTGACCCATACTAGGAATTAGTGCTCTGCATTTAACCCATCCAAAGTGCACACACACAGCAGTGAACACACACCCGGAGCAGTGGGCAGCCATTTTTTGCTGCGGCGCCCGGGGAGCAGTTGGGGGTTTGGTGCCTTGCTCAAGGGCACCTCAGTCGTGGTATTGAAGGTGAGAGAGAGCGCTGTACATTCACTCCCCCCACCTACAATCCCTGCCGGTACGAGACTCGAACCCGCAACCTTTGGGTTACGAGTCTGACTCTCTAATCATTAGGCCACAACTTCCCCTGTGATACACTAAGACCAAATCTCAGTAGCTATATTTCCCTCTTATGCCGGGTTCAGACTACACAATATTTTTGTCGGTCACTATCGTCACTGTGTCAGATTACACGATTTTGACTCCTAAAATCTTGTGTTATCCACATGTAAGTTATCCAGACGCTTATCCACACATACCTTATCCAGACGCAAAGTTAAAAAAATCCTTTCTTTGCTACGTTGCCGCCACGCCTCCGTGCAGTTTGAGCGCAGCTCCGACACGTGACCGTGACGTCTGACGCCTGAATACTATGGGATTTTGGCCAGACGGCTGGCGAGCGTATACACGTTAGTTCTCCTCTCAGTTTGCTTAGCAATCAGCAAAAAGTGCATATAGTACACCCCATACATCCGCCTTCCATAACCATTCATCGCGTGCCGTCTTTAACGACGCGCGTGATGTCATCGAGAAGGTGGAACTAGCGACTGACTTCCGAAAACAAGATTGTAAACATTGCTGAAGCGCTTCTGCTATATTTCGCCAGCATTTTTCTTTCTTTGTTCTGTCGTGGTAGTCCCTCGATGACACAACATACAGGCAGGAGTACTGTTGCCACAGCTCCACGAATCTTTCCTCCATCTCATAATTCCACCTAGCAGCACCATCATCTCGCTTTCATTTTGCCATGTTTGAAACCGGTGTCTGAAAGAGCTTCTGTGCTGCTATTGGTCAACATCACCAATGTGACAGAACTCGTCGTGGATGACGGAAAAAAAAGTAAACATGCTAGTCTTTCTGTCGAGATGTCGTGAAGCATTGCAGATGTGGAATCTGTTGTCGTCCACTATGACACACTACACTTGCTGAAACGATGGAATCTTGCGTCCCGACGCCCATTATCGTTTACGAATCCCCACGACACCCTACGTCAAGCAAATTGTGGCAAAATCGGACAAAATCGTGTAGTCTGAACCGGGCATTAGTCTTTCTGATGCATGGCATAAGTGTCACTAATTAAACAAGTATATGTTCAGTTAATTGTCAGCCTCTTACATGTGTGCTCCTCATAAACAATTAGCGGATATGCATATAAACAGCCTTTTAATTAACAGAGTAGAATAATTATGGCTGATAGTAAGGCATGTAAATGTAAAAGAAAACCAAACTGGACGCAAGAACAGCTGTTACTTCTTGCCAAACTTCTTAATGAAAACAACAGTCATAATACCCTCGCGATTAAGGCGACACCTTTTTAAAAGCTAATTATCATCAAACGTTTCTAAAATGTTTCTGTTCCGGCAACAGTCATTTTAGGATAGTTTGTGACTTTGTCTTAGTGACTTAGGAGTCCTCTTCACTAATCCTAACGTTTCACAGATTTAGGAGCTAGTTTTAGCGCTAAAACGCTTTGTGAAATACTCTTAGAGCAAAAATGTAAGAGTCTTAAATTTAGGACTGACACGCCCATTATTTTAAAGATTTTCTCCTAAATCGGTGAGTTACGAGCTACTTTTAGCCTTAAAATGTTTTGTGAATATGGGCCCTGATGACTGTGTTTTTTTATCTCCCCCTAGTGGAGGATAAAATTCAATGCTTACTTGCATTCCAGGACTAATACTAGCACTGTCCACATGGGGGTTAGAGTTGTGCTGAGGATTGAGGCATTTCCTTCATTTTACAATATATGAACACAAGCCAAAGAGAGAATAAACTCAAGATATCCACATAGCTCACTGATGATGTTCTTTTATTGTGTTAATTGTGTTTAGACTGTGGTTTAGCTGTAATTGTAGTTTAGCTGTTATGTCGAGGCTTTCACTGTAATCTTGATTCCTCTGTGATCATTAACTAAGACATATAGCTCTCCATTTGTTAACGCTCGGCATAAGACGACATAAGCGCAGCAACACTCAACAGCAATCGCAATGCATGGTACAGCCACTGTACGCATAAGCAGCACATTCCAGACAACAGCTTCTCACCGGAGCTATTCATGCAGTTGTGGAGCTGACCGGGATAAAACATAATTATCATAATACTCTTTTTCAAAAGTACGCTAAAGTGTACTTAATTTTCGCAAAGGAGGTGCACAAGATACAGGACAACAAAGCACGTACAGTGGCGTTTTATGAGGTCACTAGCTACTTATATAGTGTCAGAGCAGTTGAATATTAGTGTCTTTTAAAGGGGTGGTTCACTGTTTTTTTTTTCTAGGCTTGATGGCTTGTGATTGGCTAAACCGCCTCTAGTGCGCATCAAAACGTCCCGCCACTCACCTCAGCGGCATGTGCTCCGGTTGTATTGTAAACAATGGCGTCGTTATACCGCTTATCAGTTTGAGCCCGATTGAAAAGCAGAGGATATTGTTGAAGAGGATCGTGCAGAACCTGTGCAAGTACGGCTTTTAATGGTAGGCCTATGTTTTTTGTTTGTTGTTTTCTCATACATTTAGATATGCTGTTATTTGTAAATGCTACTGCTTATGTTAGCTTTTAATACGGTTTTATCCTGATTAAAGCTTTAATACAGAACGGCAACTGCATGGGCGTCCATGTATAACGCTTCTCATAGCTATGTGAAAATAAGTGTA
>NW_015557063.1:935530-954093 GCF_001515605.1 Sinocyclocheilus anshuiensis | reverse complement strand
TACACACTAACTAACGTTAAAAAAGTGAAATCACAATCAACCACCCCTTTAAATCCCAAGTGAGCCAAAGGAAAGTGCAGAAAGGAACCCAAAGGATGAAACAATGACTGTTTTGGCGATAAACCATGATAAAAATCCCGATGGTTAGTATTACCGTTTCACACATTTACCATATTCGATTATTGCGATTTGAAAAACTCGCCGTAAATACTGCTCAACTTTAAACCTCATAAACACATTTCATTACACCAAATAATGTTCTTTTTAGCAGCATCATATGACCCCTTTAAGCAAATTTAGTCTCAACACTTCAGATAATAAGGTAGCCTATGTAGAACTGTTTATGGAGCAGATAAAATGCCTAAAATGTATTATTTTTCTTAATGATTTAAAGGCAGAAATGTGAGGTTTATCATTTCATAACACCTTTTTTTTTACTTTATTTGAATATTTAGTAGCCTAAATGTTAATGTATAACATGTTATTCACCCAACCAATAATTTTTGTTTGCTTCAAATTTTAATGTTATTATTTTAATGTTTATGCAAACAAAAAGTGCATAATTTTGCACATTTTTATTTTTTTTTTGGTTTTTGATATAAAACTTGGTGATTTCACTGTATGTGAGTACTTTTTGAACACTTCCAGCACATGATACTGTGATAATATTGATAAACATTATCATTTTGGTCACTATAATAGCACACTCTTAAAAATAAAGGTGCTTCAAAAGGTTCTTCACAGCGACCTTCTTTAGCCACAAAGAACCTTTTGTGAAACAGAAAGGTTCTTCAGATGTTAAAGGTACTTTATGGAACCATTTAGACAAAAAGGTTCTTCTATGGCATCGTGAAGCACCTTTATTTTTAAGAATGTAATATGAAGTTTCAACTTGACAGGTGACAGAAATGGAGAAAAAAAAACTTGGGAAAAACCAGACTCAGGTAGAACAGATCTCCTCAGCCCTAAGCAAACGACCATGGTGTGATACTGATCGGGGTGGGAAAGGAAGACTTGTAGTTTATCCAGCAGGCTGAAACATGAAGGTAGAGCTGACTTTTTTTGTTTAGTTTAGCCAGTAGAAGGAGTCACCACCATTCTGTGTTAAATCTTACCATACCTTCATATGATTGATTTTCTCTCCAAATTATTTGAACATGCAGGCTTAATTATTATTTACTGTATTTGCAGTGAATACCTTTGTATAGGAATTCCCTTTAGAAAATATTTTGGTTTTGCACTATATATATATTACAATTCAAACCATTGTCTATTACAACAGACATAAATATAGACATAAAACATTTTTTTATTAGAAATGCAGCTCTCCAATATGATATTATGAATTGTCTGACTAATATCACCACTTAGCTTCACTTAAAAACAGTGAAATTTTTATTGATGTAGTTAGTTATGCCACACTTCCTGTGTTACAGGCTGCAGTGCCATGTTCAAAGGTGATATTTAGCAATATCACTCCAACAATACTTCCTAGGTTGCCTCATGACAAGTGGGAAGTGCTATTCACTAAAACAAACACTGTATCTGAACTGGATAAACATATTGTGCAAGTTCTACAATGAATATATTTCACTGACCGGCAGTAGGTTGGGTTAACAGTGATTGGGTGTGTCTGAGAGTGCTAGAACTGACACATTTCTCCTAAATAATTTGGAAAAGAGAAGGACCTGAACTGAGGCAAGATTTGTGAGATTTCACTACATTTATCATTACTGAGCTTTCACTGCTAATAAGTAAAATGCAGTGTAAATAAATTAATAAAATTAATGAATATTATTTTCCAATATAACATGTTAATATTACATGTAAATATTAAGAAACATATTGTAGGCTACTAGTGCCTTTTATTGCTGGAACATGTGATTGTTATTCTAAAATATATTAACGTGCAGTTTTCAACTGTATTTTACATGATTACATCACTTAACAAATAGCCTGTAACTTTTAAACTGTTACAAATCTCTTCTGAATAGTCATTTATTAGCCTACCTGTTATTACAGACTAACATGCATCTGATGAAGTGGGGAACAGTAGATAACGGTAGTTGAGCAGCGATGTACTCTTTCTGCCAGGGGTCGTTTCAGCTTCAACGGTTCTTTAGTGAGAGACATATTTACGTAATTACGTATTCCCTAAAATTACCTCAACAAGTTGCGTGTTTTAAGGGGTCATATGATTATTTTCCACATACTGTACATGATTGTTTCTCCTCTATGCCCCGCCTTTCTGAAACGCATCGATTTTTACAAAGCTCATCGGTCTGAAAAGCGAGGTGTGCTGTGATTGGCCAGCTATCCAGTGCGTTGTGATTGGCCGAATACCTCAAGCGTGTGACAGAAATGTTACGTCCCTTACCATATTATCATGCCGTCAGGCCGGAGCGACCAGACAAAAACATTAAAACCCATTATAAACGAGGCATTTGTTGCATCCAGTGGGGACATAATTACGGATTATAATGATATAGTCATGATACTGTCTTTTTACACGTTGCATCGTGCCGCGTAAACATAAAACCATGTCTGCATTTGTGATCTGAGAAATGACAAACAACAAGCGCTACTCTACACTGTTCAAAACTGGCGTTTGAATATAAAAAACGTACTTACAGTCTGTGAGTCAGAACAGCCGGCATTGTAGTCTACTCTCCCAGGATCAGGAAACAGTCCTCCATTAAATGTGCTGCACACATCTGAATATTTGGGTTGAACTGTTCTGGAACAGTGTTGTAAATACAACTTGACAACTTATGACACAAAATAGCATACGCTGCTTGCGTTCAGTCGTCATTCTCCAAAATGGCGCTACAGTGATGCGGAGAGACACAGAGGAGACGAATTGTTGAATAAAGTCGTTATTTTTGTTTTCTTCGCGTATAAAAAGTATTCTCGTCGCTTCATAACGTTACGGTTGAACCACTGATGGCAGATGGACTATTCTGACGAACGATGTCTTTCATACTTTTCTGGACCTTGACAGTGTAATTTACTTGGCAGTCAATGGGACAGTCACAAGCCTCCCGGTTTTCATCCAAAATATCTTAAATTGTGTTCCGAAGACGAACAAAGCTTTTAGGGGTTTGGAACGACATGGGGGTAAGTGATTAATGACAAAATTTTCATTTTGGGGTGGAGTATCCCTTTAACATTTAAGACATTAAGATACACCTAAATAAGGCATTACATTATGAAACACTGTAGGAGTTCATATTCACTACATAGAATAATCTTCAGTGACTTTATAAAAAAATCCTAGTTCTCCTTGCTCTGGCCAAATTCCAAAAATATATGAACAAGGATATCACACCCATTTTTACACATGTTTTTATGATTTATCACAAATCTAGTCTAGTCCCACCAGATTTAATATACTCTTCACAATATTTCAACACTCAAACAGTATTCAAACAAGTCAAAGTCAAACATTTGGCTGGCATTAAATGAAAAAAGCACCAGAGAACGGATTAAACATTGACAACATATTGTGCAAGATATGAAATATAGGTTATGAATATATAAACCTTTTAGGTGTGTCTGAGAGCTTAGTTTATAGGACTGACACATCTCAGCAAACTAATTCAGAAAGGACAAGGATCTAAAACAATCTTACTTTTCAATAAGGATTCAACATTTGTAATAGTAATTTTAAAAAACAGACAGGTGCTCTTTGTTGTTTCGTTTGAGTCAGTTATTCTCAGCTAAATAGTGCAATTTATGACATTTACATTTTATTAAATATATTATAGCCAATGGATGTGGAATGTAAACTAAACTTTAATCAATTAAAAAAAACTTCACAGTTGGTTCACAGAATGGTTCATATTGAAAAGACACTAGTTTTCTCTGCATGCTGACTGGATGGTCACAGGCTTTTCCACGTCATGATGTCATCAGAGAGAAGGAAGCAATCAAAGATGCTGACAAAATAGAGAGAGAAAGACAAGATGTTATACCGAGTGTAAGTGCCTCATATGTCTGTGCTGATGTATGCTGTTTGTTTTCCTACTTCATACATCTGAAAAATATTAATCTTTTAAGCTGTACTGTAAACTGCTGTAAACTGCATCTTTAACTGTTTCAGGTTACACACAAAGTTACTATGACATTTAATTAAAAGAATTACAATTTCTTTTTTTTTTCTTTAAAGGTCAATGATTTTACTCCACCTGTGTGTTGTGTCTTAAATGTGAGTTCAGATTGTTGTTCATGTGGAATCTTGGAAGTGACTTATATCAATGACAGATGTTGGCACAGGAATCGACCACACCAAAGTTTTTACCAATGGCCTTGTGGGTTCTGGCAAGATAAGACAATATAATGGTCTAGATGAAAATGGTTACAATGCGACCCTTCTGTATTGTTCCAGCACCTGCTGCTATGAAGAAGTGGAGGTTCTTGTGGTGGACACAAGTCAGGACACATAAGCAGGTGTCCTCTTGTTATGAAACGTGTTATGACGACATTCAAGCCAGTGACTGTAAAAACCCACATCCAGTAGCTCCATCACAACCATCTCTCTGTGGTCAAGTTTAATACTGATGGCACTTAAATCTATGCTTCTCTAAGATGGATGTGCATTTTACGTCCACTCACTTCATTCTGTACACATGTAATTATAAATGTACAATAGAAATGTACTGTACATAAAAATGCATTTCAACGATGCATTTTTAATGCATTTAAAGCACTTGATGTCAGTATTAAATCAATGACTCTGTGTATTCATGGTACATGAAAATGTTGCTTGCCTGTACTTTTTTGTTTATTGTTATTTCTTCTGCATTCATGTGGTTGCTATACGTTGCTGTATCATTAGAGAATAAAGTCAGTTGTGAAAGTAGCAGTATGTATTTGTTTATTCTGACTGTTTATTCTAACTTTTATTCGACTTCATAAACTGCTAAATAACCCAAACTATTTTGTTACGCAGAATACGGGGCCTGGTTGCCACAAAACCATTAGTTTGTTTTTGTGTTATAGCGCCACCAAATGGCCAATCCCATCTACTTGTTCTATGTGTCCTCAGATTGATAGTTTGAAGAGTTTCACATGAATGGAATCTTATATTTTTATATTAATTATCATACACAATTATTTATGGATAAAAAGAGTGAGAAGTGTGAAGTATAAAAAGCAGAAATGCAACAGTTTGGCTTCAAAGGTCTTAACTGCACACTAAGTGCCCTTTTAAACTCAGGTGGTAAATTGGTATTATAATTTTACACTTCATCCTCGACCAAACCACACGTCTTGCCACTTACCACTATTATTCAACCACAGTTTTCCACATACGTTGGCATTGTTATAAGTCAAATAATAAATGATAGTTTTCTATCTATGATTTAATTACCTTGATAGTCATATAAACAAATGCAAAGAACCAGCCTGATTTATTGGTTATAAATAGAGTTATCTTAAAAAAATACATAACATAACTTATCTTGAAATAGCTTAAAAGAGTCAAACATATTTTCATTTATTTTTATTCAGCAGTAGCAAACCTTGCCCGATCAACATGATCTTAATAAATAGTTAATTCTGGCAAGGTTTATCTAAAGCAAGTGCATGGTCACTAAGTTCATTTAGAGAGATCTAACTTATGTGATAAGGATGTGACACAATTTGTTTGTCCTATATATATTAAAATGTCAGGGTGATGCAAATTTACTGACATCATAAAAAAGGAAAATTTCTTTCTTAAAATAATGAAGGTCTTCCACATTTGATTACCGATTGCTTTTAAATTCAACTCATCAGTTCTAAAATGTTCAAAAAACTCTAAATGTGAATTCAAAGGACATAGTGACAGACAATAAAACTGTAACATTCCTCAAGAAAATTCCTTCACATTTAACGCATTAAGATAAATATTACATTATAAAACACTAGTTAATCACTAATAAAATAATCTTCTTCGAATTCATAAGAAGACCAGTTCTACTAGCTGACAATCAGCGCAATTATGCTGAGTCTATTTGTCGGTTATGACACACTAGGTCTGCAGTTCAAACTTGATTTTGATCAATTGCATCTAGCAATAATGAACCAGTGGTAATTTGCAATTATTAGAAGCTATTTTTATCTAATATAATCCCCAGATTTAGTAACCTAAACTAAACTTTAGGGTTATATTATTTAACATCACTGAACTGAAGGTCCTAATGCATTTAGCTGGGTTCAGTGATGTTCATTTATTTAATGTTTATTTCTTATAGATGTACTTAGCATTATCCACTTTAATGATACTATACAGACTGGAAGGCATTAAATATCAAAAGCACCAGAGAAAGGGCTATTCATTGGCATTATCATAGAGTCTGAATGGGTTAAACATTAACAACAAATTCAATTTTGTTTTGAAAATTCAGTATTGTGCCATTTCTATTTACCAAATGTAACATTGTAAATTTGTGTGAGTGTGTCAGAGACAGGACTGAAATATCTCAACAAAATAATTCAGATAGAACAGATACCTGCTACCTGAGATTTCACTACTTTCCACTGGAAGTTTCATCACTTATAACAGGAAGTAAAAATAATCAACAATTATTTTTACTTAAGTAATGCAATACAACTTGATGACTTGTGTGCAACTCTATTTTTTATATATATCCTAAAGGCCTATATTTTATTTGATAACTTCACTTAAGGCCTGAAATCACCAATGAAATAGAAAATAATTTTTATAAACATGTATTAAGTCAAAGATGTCTTCTGAACAGTGATTTATAAAAATATCTAAAACAAGCTAAATTAACTTGAATTGAAAACAGCACTAAGACTTTTTTCAGAAGTTTTCAGAAAAATATCTTGAATTATTAAATTATTGAATTCAATTATTTCAATTCATTCATTTTAAAGTGGCTGAAAGTGACATGACATGTGGCCAAGTATGGTGTCCCATACTCGGGATCTGTGCTCTGCATTTAACCCATCCAAGTGCGAACTCACAGCAGTGAGTAGGGAACAAACACACAAACAGTGGGCAGCCATTTTTGCTGTGGCGCCTGGGGAGCAGTTGGGGGTTGGGTCTCTTGCTCAAGGGTCTCACCTCAGTCGTGGTGTTGAGGGTGGAAGAGAGCACTGGTCATTCATTTTTGTTAGTTATATATAAAAGATTAAAATGTTATACTGTTAAAGTTACAATATACTGTTCAAGAAAATGAATTGTTGCAGTGCAGAAAAAGGTCTTAAAAGAGGAACAGAACAGCCTTTTTAGAGTTGGCTACATAAAATATAAACATACATGTGGAATGTTTTAATGGAAATTAATTCTCCTACAAAAAAAAAAAAGCATTAACTTTAACCATTCTATGTATGGATGTACAGTCATGGCCCAAAGTTTTGGCAGTGACAAATTTTGTGTTTTGCAAAGTTTGCTGCTTCAGTATTTGTAGATTTTTCCACGTTTCTATGGTATACTGAAAAACAATGATAAGCATATCATAAGTTTTAAAGGCTTTTATTGGCAAAACAAAATATGAGTCAGGATTTACAGTGTTGACCCTTGTTCTTCATAACCTCTGCAATTCACTCTGGCATGCTGGATATTAACTTCTGGGCCAAATCCTGACTGATGAAGATCCATTCTTCCCTTATTAGTTCTCAGAGTTTATCACAATTTGTGGGCTTCTGCTTGTCCACTCACCTTTTGAGGACTGACCACAGGTTCTCTAGGATTGAGATCCGTGGAGTTGTCTGGCCATGGATCCAAAATTTCAATGTAATGATCTTCGAGGTCCAATCCTTGCACTTCCTGCAGAATTTCAGTCGGTCCTTGACATTTTTCTTGGAGAGAGGTGGCTTCTTTGCTGCCCTTCTTGACACCAGGCCGTTGTCCTAAAGTCTTGGCCTCACTGTGTGTGCAGATGCTCTCACACCAACCTGCTGCCATTCCTGAGCAAGCTCTGCACTGCTGGTGACACGATTCCGTAGCTGACTCCTCAGGAGGAGACGGTCCTGGCACTTTCTTCACTGCAGTCGAACCCCTCTCCTTGAAGTTCTTGATGATCCAGTAAATGGTTCTTTCAGGTGCAATATTCTTTGTAGCAATTTCCTTGCATGTGAGGCCATTTTGATGCAAAGCGATGATGGCTGCACGCGTTTCTTTGGAGTTAACCATTGCTAACAAGAACACAATGATTGGACACAATTTATAGCAATCAGTCTGCTCTTACAATCTAATTAGTATAATAGTGATTTGACTGACTAGTACTCATTCACACTTTCACATGTGCTGCTGATATGATTAGTCAATTAATGTTAGCTGGTCATTTTGTGTCAGGATCAAGAAACAGTGAAATTAGTTTTGTTGTGAAAAGTTCATTTTTTGGCCAATGAAGCTTTTAGCAATTATTTCAAATGCATCTGATCACTCTACACAATAATGTAGAAACAATGTGAATGAACACAACAGCTTAAGCAGCAAACTTTGCAAAACACAAAATTTATGTCACTGCCAAAACTTTTGGCAATGACTGTCACTGTATATATGTATTTAATTATTTATTTAACTTTTCACAGTTGACCAGAATGGTTCAGATTGCAAAGACAGTCTTTCTCTGCAAGCTGACTGGATGGTCACAGGCTTTTCTACACCGTGATGATGTCATCAGAGAGAATGAAGCAATCAAAGATGCTGACATGGTAAAAAGAGAAAGACAAGATGTTATACTGAATGTAATTACAACTTCTGTTTGTTGTAGGTGTAATGTAAACAGTTGTAAAATGGGCAATTCAGCTTTTAATAGTCCAGTTACCTGCTATTAGTCTCTACAGCTTTACTTCTCCCAGTTTGATAGGCAGTTACTATGGCATTTAATTGAAAGAAATATCATTTATTTTATTTTCAGGTAACAGATTTTACTCCACCAATGTGTCGTGTGGTAAATGAGAGTTCAGATTGTCTTTTGTCATGTGGAAATACAATCTTGGAAGTGATTTATATTATGTCAGATGGCGACGGTTCAGGAATTGATCACACCCAAATTTATTCCGTGGGTCCAAGTTTGAGCAACTTAACTCTATATGATGGTCTAGATGAAAATGGCTACAATGCAACCCTTTTGCATTATTCTGGCATCTGCTGCCTTGAAGATTTGGAAGTTTCTTCAGTGGACAAGGCAGGAAACAAGGGGAAGTGTCCTGTTGTTGTAAAACGTGTTACAACCACAGCCAATCATTTCAAGACAATACATGTTTAAGTACAGTTAAAGTACTTGACGTCAATACTAAGTTAATGATTTGGTGTATTGAATGGTACATGAAAATATAATTGCAAGGTTCATCTAAAGCAAGTGCATGGTAACTACATTTTTACACAGATTTTTTTTTTTTACTTATGTGATAACGATGTGACACATGGAAAGGTGATGCAAATTTCCTGATAAAAGCTGGATTTAAGATAAAAGATTTAAGAGTTTATTGGTTTATTAATTCCTTTTAAATTCAACCTATAAGTTCTAATATGTTCAAAAAGTTGCAAATATGAATGCAAAGGACAGGGTGACAAACAATAAAGTTTTAATGTTCCTCAGGACAATTTATATTCATAAGAAGACCCAGTTCTCCCTGTTGACCTGAAACAGCACAAATATGCTGACTATCTCTCAGTTTTGACACACTAGGTATGAAGATCAAACTCAATTTTGGTAAAAACTTACAAAATATATTAGAATTCCAATTCAGTCCACATGACATCCACTAAAGATCACGCTTTCAACAACAATTTAGTGGTGAGTTTATCACTGGGTTCTCTGAATTAATACTGTAATATGAACCTTAGAATGAGAATAAACTGACACATGAAACATAAACACGTCAAGTTGATCTGAAACATCCATAACATAGATTTTACATGCCTTTTATTTAATAGATTGGTAAAGAAAAAGAAAAAAACTTTTGAAAATTTTAATTAAATGATTTAGAGAAGTCTGGTGTTGAGATATTTGCTCAAAAATGATTGAATTATTCCAATGGTAGCCGTCACAGTTAGGAATAACAGGGCACACAGCACCAAATAAAACCCTGGCAACCTAGAAACAAAGGCAAGAATAGGCTGTAATGTGTTATGACTTAACTTTACAGAATATAATGTCATATAAAAATATATATAATAACTTGTTTTGATTATCACCTTTTCTTGCTTTCACGGATATAGCCAGTAAAGTACATCTCTCTGCCCACAATATACAGAAGTCCTCCAAGAGCAGCAAGCACTGTGAAAAGGGAAAAATTATCTTTTTATAAGCTATATAATGGTTCCTTGTTTTTATTTGTCCACCATAAATATTGTATTACTATATCATTGTTATAGATATAATTAGCCTATAGAAGTATACCATGTAACATACCTTCATTGCAAAAGATGCCAGAGATCCACAATACCACCAAGAAAATGGAATATGACTCTATGCTATTCTGGCTAAAGAAATAGTGGAAGGACAATTTTTTAAAAATATTTTATGACTTGTTTGTACAGGTTTATTCAAGTTAGGATCACCTGTGATAATTTGCCAATCATACTAGATTTTTTTTGACATTATATGATTTTTCATGAATGAAAAGATTGAGAAGTGTGTGAAGATCTTACTGTGCACGAAATGTCCTTTCAAACTCAGGTGGTCCAGTAACAGTGGGTGGCATAATTTTATGTTTCATCCTTGACCACCCCACTCGTCTTGCCTGAAACACTAAAGAAATTCAACCATTATTATTATAATTATGATTTAAAGTGTAGTATTACTTTGATAATCATATAAACATTTATAGAACTTTTTTGATTTGTGACTTATTAGCTGAGTTATCTTGAAATAGCTCACTATGGCCCTAGAATCAAACATTATTTTAGTAACCTTTGACCTGATCTGATTTACACAATGTACTGGTTTTGGCAGGGGTTATGAAAAACAAGAGGTCATTATGTTCTACAGAGATTTGTCATTGACTTAGTGTTAAGATAACAAATCTTTTCAACATTTTAAAATGTATCAAAATTATCAATTTATCAAATGCAACACATTAGTTTAATTCTGATTAAATCCTGATGCCTTAAAAACTTTTTACGTTCAACAAACTATTGTTGATTTTTGTTGTTAATTATATACATCAAATAGTTCTTTAAAAAAGGATAAATATATTAAAGAAACGCAGAAACTGATCAAAATAACCTATAATTTAACATCAAGGACTGATCTCTCCAAAGACCCATACAGGCTACTGTAGCAAATGTAAAAAAAATAAAAAAAAACCTTGCTGAATTTAAGAACGACCTTTATAAGATTTTAAGAGTCTTCGATTTTTTTAAGATTGAACAGTCCAGTTTACTGTAGAAGTGCAGTGACTGAACGCTTGTAATTTTTGATGGAGCAAAAGATGAGCTGCTTACCCAGGTGGAGAGCAGACAGTATCGACACTGCTGCGAGGAGAACTGGCAGATCCGAAGTCATATTTGTGGTGATATGGTCCGATACAACTCCTTTTTAGACAACGTCTCGCCACAAAGTTGTGAAATTAGGTCTGTACATCCGCTTATACTGCACCTTCTGTTTTGGAGATCAGGAAGTACCGGTCTAAAGTTTACACGGGGTGTAACATATCATACTACGCATATCGGATCGCCAGCTATACCACTGTTCCAGTCTAATAACAGTACGAGTTGGGAATGACAACGAATTGCATTTATGTCTCGTGTGCTTTTGAACTAATTAAGGCCCCACAGTACTTCGATTCAACTAAATTTACAAATTTACAAACAAAATTTTCAAGCAGTCGCTCCTTTTAAAGTGCCTCAACAATCTTTAGTCTTAATCTGATTCGTTCGAATCAGTTCGCACATCGACCTGTCAGATTCAATTTTGTTTGGGAGTAGACTAAACAGTTTTTTGTTTTTGGTAACATATTTATAAACAACAACTTATATGATAAACAACTTTTTTTTAGAAAGGGTCGTGGTGACATTGTCAGAGTGTTTTAGCAGGGTTTCGTCCACATCGGTTAAAAAAATTTACGTTTGACAAAGATTAACTGAATCGAAAGCCATGAAAATCATTCGGTTACGTTATTTTTTCTCGGGTTTCCGACCCTAGTTTTGAAGAAGACTCAAATCATTTTTAACTAGTTGATAGAAGCGAATCGTCCAAATGAACCGATTCGCTAAAATGATTCGAACTTTCCTACACTGGAGCACAGCGCTCTGGTGTACTTGTGTGTAACTGGAAATCTGTGATGGGCGTTCAGCGCTGATGATGTCAGACTGTGCGCCGGGAACTGTCATTTCTGCCCTGCTGAAGCTTCCGCGACAGGCATATACAGAAGCAAAATATTATCCCTCTAATAAACAACAGAGGAAGCGCAATCATGGACAGCGATGATGACAATATGGAAGAAGTGGTGGAAGGTACGACGAGCACATTCACAAACGTTGCGTGAATTTGTTTTTGTTGTCTTCTCGGGTGTCAGGCTGAACTGTTATGCAGTCTCATTCCGCCAAGGATTAGCCTACCGACAGCTTTCCTCAAGCTGTCAAGCACCAAAGCCTGTAAACTTGGGACTGTTTAAATCCTCCAGATGACAGCGAATGTTATTTCGGCTTTAGACTACAATTCTACAATCCTGTCTAAAGTCCCATTAACTGAGATAGACAGTATACAAACTGGAAGAATAAACGTAGTTAGACTAATTGATTTCTCTTGACAGATCTTTCATTTTATTACATTCTCTGACACTTTGTACTATATAATCTTTTTGGGAGTCTGTAAATATCCTATACAGGTGCATCTCAATAAATTAGAATGTCGTGGAAAAGTTCATTTATTTCAGTAATTCAACTCAAATTGTGAAACTCGTGTATTAAATAAATTCAGTGCACACAGACTGAAGTAGTTTAAGTCTTTGGTTCTTTTAATTGTGATGATTTTGGCTCACATTTAACAAAAACCCACCAATTCACTATCTCAACAAATTAGAATATGGTGACATGCCAATCAGCTAATCAACTCAAAACACCTGCAAAGGTTTCCTGAGCCTTCGAAATGGTCTCTCAGTTTGGTTCGCTAGGCTACACAATCATGGGGAAGACTGCTGATCTGACAGTTGTCCATAACATTTTATATTTAATTCTAAAATGGACTGGGAGCCAATTTAAAGAAACTAACACAGGGGTAATTGATTCATATTTCTTTACCTTTTTTAGTAACCTCGCCGCAGCATTTTGTACTGATTGTAGTCGAGACAAAGATGTGGCGGTGATGCCAGAATACAAAGAATTACAGAAATCCAGCCGTGATAGAATAAAGGCATGGATTACTCTTTCAGAGTCTGAGTTTGTTAAGAACGGTTTAACTTTGGCTAATAAACGCAAATTATAAAAACCAGCCCGAACCACTGAGTTAATTTGCTTATCTAATTTTAGGTTATTATCAATTAGGAAGCCTAAATCCCTTACTGTTTTTTTCAAATACGGTGCCAGAGTAGCCAGACTCAGTAGAAACTCACCAGACCTGAACCTTATTGTCAAGAGGAAAATGAGAAACAAGAGACCAAAAAATGCAGATGAGCTGAAGGCCACTGTCAAAGAAACTTGGGCTTCCATACCACCTCAACAGTGCCACAAACTGATCACCTCCATGCCACGCCGAATTGAGGCAGTAATTAAAGCAAAAGGAGCCCCTACCAAGTATTGAGTACATGTACAGTAAATGAACATACTTTCCAGAAGGCCAACAATTCACTAAAAATGTTTTTTTTTATTGGTCTTATGAAGTATTCTAATTTGTTGAGATGGTCAATTGGTGGGTTTTTGTTAAATGTGAGCCAAAATCATCACAATTAAAAGAACCAAAGACTTAAACTACTTCAGTCTGTGTGCATTGAATTTATTTAATACACGAGTTTCACAATTTGAGTTGAATTACTGAAATAAATTAACTTTTCCATGACATTCTAATTTATTGAGATGCACCTGTATATGTTAGATTTGTAATCGGAGTGTTGTTGAAGCCACGTGGTTAAAAAGTTGCAAGTTCAGCTTTAAAGCTTGATTCAAAACTGCAGATGCACGTAGTTCTCAGCTCTGGACTATCACCATTAAACCCAGAACCTCCATTAATTAGTGTACAACTATTACTTTGTATTAAAAGTTTTCGCTAAATGTCAAGTATCTAACTGAGCTGATTTTATCAACCTGGTCCATTAAAATTAGATTTATTGTTGGGTATCGAGTGCAATACTTATTCATCAGTATATTACTTGGCTTATCTCTGATTAGGACCACTGGATGAGGATGACCAGCCTCATGGCTTCTGCACTGTGACCTACTCCTCCAGCGACAGATTTGAGGGACACTTTGTTCATGGGGAGAAAAATGGAAAAGGAAAATTCTTCTTTTTTGATGGCAGGTTTGAGACTTTATGTTGGCACCATTGATAAGTCTATTATTGATTTCCAGAATATTAGTCACTGTTGATTAAACTCTGAGATTTCATCATTTAAATCATGACAACTCTTAAGACAGGGTTATCGTTTTATTCATATGAATGGATTGCAAGTAGGATTGGTCTTGTCGGACGAGATTTGCTACGCTGCTGCTACTGCTGACATTAGTGAAAGGTTACTGTTGAAACATGTTTAGAATTATAGGGATTAGGATACAAGTCAAGTCAAAGGCATTAGCATGACAGTGATGTGGTCTGAGGCACCGAGGTGGGGGAGGGGGAGGGCCTTGTAAGCTCCTCTCTGGGTGGTGTAAACAAAGTCTAGAATGTTGTTTCCCCGAGTTGGAAAGTCTATGTGTTGGTGTATTTTTGGGAACACACTCTTTAAGTCTGCGTGGTTGAAATCCCCAGCCAAGATGAGAAAAGCATCGGGGTGGGCTGTCTGCTGCTCACTGATGTGCTGGTACAGTTCATTTAGTGCCTCGCTCCTGTTGTTGTTGTTGGAGCTGGGAGGGATGTATACAGCAACGAGCAGTATGGCTACATGCTGTATACATGCTGTTGCAAGGTAAACTACAGAAAACCCCTGTAGCAGATCTAGACATGTGGTGCTGGGGAGGAGGAGGGATAATGAAAATTCCCACGGCCCACAGTACTGATCTGTACCAGGTCGAGATGGAAATAAATAAGACATAGATGGGAAAGTGAGATTGATTGACTGCGCTGCCATTTTAGGTGTACCAATCAGCTGCTCAGAAGAATTTTATGATGGAACTATGTATATAATTTAGAATAATATCACTGCACCATCGCCAGCAGTCGTAAATGTAATTAACTTGCTTATTTTCCTTCTCCCCAATTTATTTGCTTCTTTAGGGTCCTATTTTTTATACTCTTACATACTAAAAAGCTCATTTGGATTATTTTGATTATAGCAGATAAAGGTAATTATATTTCACCCAAATATCACCTGTTTTTTTTCCTTTATAGTACGCTGGAGGGTTTCTATGTGGATGATGCTTTGCAGGGCCAGGGCATTTATACTTACGAGGATGGGGGAGCATTACATGGGACTTATGTAGACGGCGAGCTCAATGGACCTGCTCAAGAGTTCAATCCAGAAGGTCAGCTGGTCTTCAGAGGCCAGTACAAGGACAACATTCACTATGGCATGTGCTGGATCTACTACCCGGTGTGTTTTGCCCAGCATCAAGCACTTTAAATCACAAGTTAAATTCTATCAACAGCAGTTTAATTATTGAACTTTAATCATGGACAGTCTATTGAAAAGTTCCAGGTTTATGTGTATGTAAGTTTTCTTTTTTTCTCTGCCATCTAAAGGATGGCGCCTGCGTGGTTGGGGAAGTGAATGAAGATGGAGAGATGACTGGAAAGTCTGTGGCTTATGTTTATCCTGATGGGCGTACGGCTCTGTATGGCTCCTTTGTTGATGGAGAACTGATTGAGGCCCGACTTGCCACTCTTACCACCCAAGAGAACGGCCGACCACACTTCACTGTTGATCCAGATAGTTAGTTTATGTTTAGATTTATTTTTCCGTTTTATTTACAAGACTTAATTTAAAGCAATTTAAAAGACCCAAATCTGATCAGTAAATGTTTCTTGCTATAAAACTTGTTCTAGGTTAATCTTTCTGTTTTTTTTAAATCTCTTGTCGGTCCTGTTTACTGCTACGATAAATCCACCTCGTCATGTATCGCTGGTCATAAACTGTTGCCTGACCCCTACGAAAGTCAACGGTTGGTGCAAGCTGTGATCCACCATGTAAACCTCAATCTATCAAATCTCGTTTTGAACAGAAAACGTATATTTGTTTTTTCCAGTGACAGATTGTCTTGTCATTACATTGGGGAGATTCTGTTGGTTCTCAAGGCTTAATACGGTATTTATCATGTCATCATTTTGTTGATTCAAGCTGAAAGGTGGTTTTCTTTATGTTTAACAGTGTGTATGTTGGACAGTCACTTATTTCCGGAGCTGGAGAAGGGCTATTTGCAAAAACTGAGGCTGAGGCTAACACAGTGATGGCTTTTTATAATGGTGTCCGCATTACACATACAGAGGTTTGTCTGTTTGCATTTTACATTATTCAAGGCCAGAATGTAATGCTTTTTTAATTTTTTAAGGATGCATGGTGTACTAAATTAGTTTTTTAAAATCTGTTTGTATTTAATTTAACAGGTGGACAGTCGTGACTGGTCCCTGAACGGGAACACTATTTCATTGGACGAGGACACTGTGATTGATGTTCCGGAACCTTTCAATCTGACGGAGAATTATTGTGCATCTCTAGGTCACAAGCCCAATCACTCCTTCACTCCCAATTGCAAATATGATCCGTGAGTGTGAATGTATAATTTAGAAATATACAGAGGCATAGTGCTTTTGTTTCATAGTACCATTTTGTTGGATATTTCAAAATAAACAAATCTTATTGTTGGACAATAATGGGTGCGAATTACACAGTGACCGGGGGGTCAGAGCACTGGCGGGGGTGGGTACATTAAGTAATTAATCACTTAATGTACCAATTAATCAAATTAATCTCAAATTAATGAGATTAATTAATTAACATTCACATCATGTGCCGATTAAAGATAAAGTTATTACTAAAGATAATAGTTATCATTGTGTTCATTTAGAAAAAAAAACACTGAATAGACATAACAGAAAAGTAGCTGAAATATAAGTAGCTTTAGATAGAAATATTTTAATTCAACATACAAAAATACAAATAAATAGTGAAATATAATTTTTTTTTAAAAGGTGCAATGTGTAATATTTACATCGATCTATTGACAGAAATGCAATATAACATACATAACTATGTTTTCAGAGGTGTATAAAGACCTTACTTAATGAACCGTTATGTTTTTATTACCTTAGATTGAGCAATTTATATCTACATACACCGCAGGTCCCCTTACATGGAAGTCGCCACCATGTTTCTACAGTAGCCCTAAACGGACAAACTGCTCTATACAGCGCGTTTCGTCACTTTGTTGTTCTTGCGAATAAAACACTGACACAATGATGAACAAGTACATTAATATTCGCAATAAAATCGATTTATTAAATAATTAAGTAAATATAATTCCTTAATTTACCTTTGTAAAGAAATCTCATTGCTCTCTGCTGTCTTTACCGACGACATCTTAGTCCTGTATCGGCCACCGTAGCTTCTCTAAAGGGAGGGGTGAGCGGGGGACTGAGCCGTTGGTTGCAATTCGCAACCTCACCGCTAGATGCCGTTAAAATTTACACACTGCACCTTTAAGTCAGTGAGTCATTCAATCATTCATTCAGTCGATTCGTTCAAACAGCTGATTCATTCAGAAACGAAGCAAGTGGCCGCCTTTATGAATGGTTCACTGAATCATTGATTCATTCGATTCGTTTAAAAACGTGGATTCATTAATTAAACACCGCTGTGTGTTGAGCAAAGACGCACAACAGTTCTCCTAGGGCTTTATTTTCATTAGTGAAATTACTGACAATATGTCTAAAACGTAATTATTCACACCGTTACCATATCTTCATTTTTAGTAAAAACTGTTATGTAACCTATTTTTGTATTTCTACCAGCCAATGATGATTCTGAAAGAAAACACGCAGTGTTTGTTATAGTAGCACATGCAGCTTTCACGCGCATCTGATGGACAGAACCGCACGCTTATTTCAGCCAGCTGTGCTGTTAATGTTATTGTTATTTTAGCAAATAGTTTGCTCCATAAATTCAGTTCAACACCATTAAGTTGAAGAGGGTAACATTTATCACTCGACTGAATCTACACATGCATTTTAGGTGTTCTTGCTCCGTCCAAGCAATAAATGCATGTCTTTGAATGAGCGCTGTAGCGTATTCTTCAACCACTCAGGTACTGTCAATACGACCCATTTCAGGGGCTGCCAAAATGATATTTTAAAATCAGCCAGGTCTATAGAAATGCATATTAATATTTACAAGTAAATCTCCATATAATGCGTATTAATATTTACAAGTAAATCTCCATATTGCGCGTAGGCTAGTCTTTCTATCTGACACCCCCTACATCTAGTTTTGACGTCCATCAGGGGGGGAGCAAGCCT
>NW_015557063.1:921797-935475 GCF_001515605.1 Sinocyclocheilus anshuiensis | reverse complement strand
GACTAACCCATGTTAGTCCCATAACCCATGTGTAAATCATGCTGTTTTTACCTGTCAAGGTACGTCCATTCTCGTTTTGGGCAAATAAAATGCATCTGAACAATCCGTGCTGTGGAGAAAGATGAAGAACTCACTGTTGCTTATGGTTATGACCATGAGTCATCGGGGAAGTCTGGTCCAGAGGCACCAGAATGGTACACAAAACAATTGCTGTAGTTTCAGCAGAGGGAGTCTGGAAAAGATGCTGATGAGACCTGCTAAGACTCCTCTCACTACCGCTGTCCTGAAAAAACATTATCTCCCATCCCAGCCTGTAACTACCACCAGAAACTCTACCTTTGTTCTTCAACCTTCTTGCAGCTAACACTAACATCTAATCACTCTTGAACTGATTTGCGGCATCCTCATCAGTTTACAAGGATTGCAAATGTGAAATCCTCACTCAGATCACTGAGCAAGCTGCAAAATTCTATGGTTCTACAGTGTGGAAGGACTAGTATGTGTGTCAGTTGGTGACTGATTTGGTTGCACTACAAGAATACAGAGACTGAAAAAGAGCAAGTGATTTAAAAGGCATTTTGACTGAAATCGATGAAGTGGAGTGGAGTTTGAAAGTTTTAAAAACCATTGTCACTATTTCTTGAGATATACAACCACTTTACCACAACTTGTGAAAACTATGCAGTATTAAACCAGTATAGTTTATTTTGCTGCTCTGTCCATGTTTCCCCTAAGAACTGAAAATATAGATGTTTTTTATGTTTATATTACCAACAATTATTCTTGTATTATAAACCAATTTGTTCTCTTTTTTTTGCATGTGCGAACAGCTACAGTTATGTTTAAATAGGCTCTAGTAGTCTCGAGGTACAGTATTACACAGACAAAGCTGTTTATTTACATGATTTTTTTTTCAAGAAAAACTGAAAGATTTACACCATTAAAATTAAGTTAAGTAAGGTGTACTGTATATATGGGGAGAAGACTGAACAGAATGTACAGTATTTGAGGAAAAAGGCACAAGTTAAAGAGAAATCTTTTTACTGAACTGAACTTCAATATGCAAAAGCTGTCAACAAAGATTTATCAATAAAAACTCCAGCATAGAGCACAATTTGACTCATCTTTTCAGTGTTCTCTGCTGTAATATAATGATAAAATGTAGAAAATATTAATCGGGTTTTATCTAAGCCAAAATGGAGGAATGTTTAATACCCAGGTAATTAGGTCAACACTAAATATCCACACTGTGAGGGCGTGGTCATCGTGCTGCACCTGCGCGCGCGCCAGGTTAATGAGTGACGCTGGGTTACACCGCTTGCTTTAAAGGAAAAACGGCACAGGTAAATACTACATTTATTCTAATTTATAGGACTTATACACCACTTTATACGGATGAAATCGGGTGTAGCATAGCTTAATTATAGCGTTTAGTAAAAGTAAGTTAGTAAAGTGGTTTTGTAGTTTCAGAATCAACGCACAAACGAAAGCGGTCGTGGCGGTTTTAAGTCATCAAACGTTTGATAAAGGATACAGCTCGTCAGCGACATAATAGTGAAAGATTTTCTCTTTTAAATGATATACATCAACATAAAAATACATTCCCTTCGTGATTATTTTCTCTCCGCTGAAGGCCTGAGATGGACCGTTACAGGTATTTCATCTTCAATCAGAAGAGTGTGGTGGTCCTCGGCATCCTTCAGGTGGCGTGCGCGGGGCTTTGCGTGGTTTGCGGCTTTATGGATGCAGTCTTCCGCAAGAGCACTACTCTGAGTGAAACTAGAGCTCCACTCTGGGCTGGACTGGTAAGAAACCTTAAAACGGACAATTTAAAATGACTTAAATGGCTTCCTCCGTTAATCAATAATGCACTATCCTAGTTTGCCATGTATAGGTAGGCCTACTGTTAGCAAACTGGGACAGTGTCAAAGTCTCATAAAAAAAATATAATATGACACTTATGTTAGGATGATCGAATTCACTGCTGTATCCCATATTAAAACATACCACATTTCGCTATTTTATCATGTTAACATGATTTTCCTTCTGTCAATTTACTGTAATGTTTCTCACTGCTGTCTGAATGTGGTATAGGATTAACTTATTAATGCTGATTTTTAGTAATAGAAGATTAGATACAATAATAATAAAGAGGGTTGGGCCTATAGGTGTCCCTCTTAACCTGTATTCATCCTCTTGTAGCATCTTTGTGCACTGAGAGATGGTGATTCTACAAGGCCCCTAACGGGACTGGTGATGGAAAAAAAATGTGATGGTAGGAAAAATGGGTTAGGGTTAGCGTTCTCTTGCAAAGTTATTGCATTCCCCTGAGAAACTGCATTCTCTCGCGAATGCCGTGTAAATATAGTTTTTCCTCCCACCTCATATTATTTCCATCACAAAGGTTTGCAAGCAAACCTGAAGTTTCTTAGGGGAATGCAAAAGTTTTGTGAGAAAATACAAAAGCATTTAAATTTTTTTTTCTCCCATCTCATTTTATTTACCATCACCCTTGAGGGGCTCCATATGATTCTGTAAAGCTCATTTCACTTTTTCCTCCTCTTTTAGATTATGGCTGCCCCTGGTGTGCTTGCTCTCTTTGCATCCCAGAAGAAAAACCCAATTTTGGTAGTTTCTTATCTGTCTAATCCAAAGTATTTTTTCTGACAGTTGTCTCTTTCTACCTGTTGATATTAACACGCTCTCATTAATACCTTTAGGTAAATGTCATGATCGTATCATCTGTGATGTCGCTTTTTGCTGTTGTGATTGTCTTCATTTATGCTTGCGTCACTCTCAGCTATGGAGAAGAGGATGATGAGATCTTCCATGCCCATCCTATCCCTGAAGTGGTACAGTCACACCCAACCATGTTTACTTTCCCATCTGTTATACACTCAGCTTAAAATATAGAAGTATTTGATAAAGCTGTGTCCTGTGTAGAGGTTTGTCCTCAGCCGGATGGTGAAAGGAGCAAACAGCACCCTTCTGGTGGCCTGCATGGGGTCCTTGCTCTTTTCTTCTCTCATTGCATATGTTGGCTGCCACAGTCTGCCGCTTTGCGGCTGCTACGACTCAGCAAATGGCATGGTGGGTGAGATCTTTTGTAACACAAGAAAACCTCAGTGTTTTAAAGTTAGTATACTGAATACAAGATTGAGCTGTTAATTACTGCATGGTTGTGTATTTTACAGGAGTTTTTAGTTCCTCAGAATGACCCTGTTACTCCAACTGAACTTGTATGCTCTTGGCAAGGTACGTGAGAGATGTGTTGTTGGAGTAGGTTTGTACACTGAGATGACAATCTTATTTCATAAGTCATCTGCAATATGAGCCACAATGTATGCCATTATGATGATGTTAGTGAGGATGTGGCTGACTGTAATGAGATTTTATTTTGCCTCATGCAGATGGAGATGAGCGAATCTTTAGCTCCCCCATGTCATTCATGGATCACTGTCCTGAACAGGAACAACAAGACCTTTCCATGCTTCCACCATATAGCAGACTAGCATAGTAATTGATTATTTTTTATGTGTGTGTGTCTGGGGAAAATATGAAATATTGGGAAATATAGTTCATTAATTTTCCCCATAAAGATTTCATCAAGCCTGCTTGTTTCAAATCAACTTAAATTTGTTTCTTGATGTTTAAGTTATTATCAGTGCCATATTTTATATTATCTTTCAGTGTGTTTTTTTCTTAATGCATGTGCCTTGGCTTTATACTTTTTACATGATAGACTGATATTTTTACACACATAAACCTGTATGTATATGTTTTACAATAAACAATATATTACAAATTAAGTATCCTATTTGCCTCTTTATGAATTTACAAACCATTGCATTTCAATGGATGTTCAGATTATGATAACATACCAAGGGACAGTATCATTTTTGCAATGTCATTACTTTAAAATAAGTTTCTAGTTTCTGAACATTGAGTTCCCAAATGCACTCTTTAATTAGACAAATAAAGCACAATACCCGTCAGCTGAAATTCATAGATGTGGTACTTTATTTTTAGTAAAACATTTAAACAGTTAAAACCAAAACCACAAGCATTGATTTCTTTTGTACTCCTTTGATTATAGTGGATTGATGGTTTGTTTATTTTCTCAAAACTATATCACTCACTGACCAACATTAAAGGCATGAGTTGTATCGGACAAATGACTAGTAAAGATATGTTGTGCATGTTTGAGTTCGGGCATAGCAAGGTGTTATTTTATCAACTGCTGACTCCTGATATCATGAATTGGCTCATACACTTCGGTTGCAAAGATGCATAATTATCCCAAGAATAATAAACTATTACAAATAATAAAAATGTAACACTTAAGCATGTTAATAATCTTCCATATATTATCTGCATTTGGAAATTTCCAGCTGTAACATTGTTTTTGTGGATTTTTGAGATCTGCTCATATTTTACATTGTTAACTGTGTTATTGTGTTAAAGACAGAAAAAAAAATACAGAATTAAATTCTGAAGGACACTTGAAATGGTGAAAAGAGAAAATTGAAACTTGACACTTGAAAAGAGAAAAATCAGTACAGACAACAATGAAGAGAATCCAGACCAAGAGTATGTTTTTATCAAGACCAGTTCAGCATGAACCTACAAAAATCATGAATGCTCATGATGTTTATGGCAGATAAATAAGATATAAACCTTCTGTAAGCACCCAGGGTCAAATTATTAAGCACAAACAGACAAGTCTTAGTATGCATTTATGTTGCATTTAAATATTTAAGAGCCATCATCAACCGTGCACAATTCCTCAACTAATCACATGCTCCCCTGTTATTGTACCTGAATCAAACAATGCAAAGCATCAGCTAATCAGGCCCTTTACCAACCTACATCAAAAAATTTACCAGAAATCATATGCAAACCCTCTTTTTGGCAATTTCCCATAAAACAAATAAAGCATGTAATGCCTGAGCTTCTTTCATGCACTCCACAGGACCAGCTGTGGTTACATAATGACATGAGTGAATATTCCCTGTAATGGATTCAACTCCGTTCTGCGTATCAGTGTTGGAAAGAAGATAGCCGAAGGGAAAGACAATTTAGTCATTAGCATATCTGTATATTTGTACTGACAGATTACATACTGAAATACAGATTGATATCAGACCTTTTGTTCAGATTTATACCATGCACAATGTAATGCCATGAATAATGAGGTACTCATACTAATCTGCGATTATACACTACAGATCATTTTCATTTTGCCTAACAAAGCAGTACTACATACAAAACCTGACTGTAGATACTGAAGTAAATATTGTCAGCCAATTCTTGTCCCTTTTTTTAACCTAACTTACCTACATTTTAACATGATTCACAAGGACTGGTTATCATGCATAACCCAGATGTCTTTAAAGGAGATTTTATCCAGATGACTGACTGTTGGCAAAAATTGGCAAACATAAAACAATGGCAGTGGACTAGGACTGGCTTTCTCAGAAAAGCAAGGATATCAGCTTTTTTTCTTTTAAATTCATCCCTCGTTTTGTCTAAAACCTATTAGCAGCACTAATAAATAACCTGCATTTAGTGTGTGTGGGTGAGATAGAATGAGAACAAACAACAAACACACAGACTAAACCAGATTCACCTGGGAGGCTGAAGTGATTTAACAGAACAGTTTATCTAATTGTGGCAAATTTTTGTTTCTAAAATATGATGAAAAAAGCAACGTTGTGTACGATGATTTCATCGTTCAATTCACCTACAGACCTGCATAACTGGCTAAAACTAGTAGGCAAATGTAGTGAGTGTTTGGCAGTGGCATATGATATGAACTAGACAGACTGACACAACGGATGAAGCTTGTACTGTATATGTAAGGCAGATGGGCCTACATGCAACTTCTCAAAGCCTCTGGTTTGAGTGATGGACGAATGTTTTTTCCCTTTAAAATAATGGCCAGATTCTGCACATCAGATACAAAAAGAAATCTTGAGAATAGATGCTCCTGTGTCCTCAACCCTTGACCTGGACCTTCACAGATGACACAAAAGCACCTCTGAATCTGCTTCTTTAAAAGGTGCTTTACCTTTGTCACCTCCATCCTGTAAAGTGGTGACTCCTTCATTAGCTCATTCAACAACCGCAGCCCCATGTTCCCCTGTCCTCCTCGTCCTGCCTCCTGAGAGTGACAGTATCTCCTGATCTGCACGGTAGTTGACTTAACACCAGCGGCTTCTGAGATTTCAGCTTGTGCGCTACCGTCATAAAAATGGCTTCCACGTGGTCACTATTATTCCGACCACCGTTGTCGTTTCCATAGGGGTTCTTGGCAGAGGTCTCGAACAGAGGCATTGAGTGTGCATCGGCGAACTGCTGCGCTACGTCTGTGCTTACTTGAGCAGCGTGGCGCAGGTCGCATTTGTTGCCAACCAAGATTCTGGGCACCTCTTGACCCAGGGCATGCTGACGGCACTCCTCGATCCATGCCGGAAGGCTTCGGAAACTAGCGGCATTGGTGACATCGTAGACAAACACCACAGCATGGACGTTGCGGTAGTAGTGCTGCACCATACTCTTTCGGAAGCGCTCCTGGCCTGCAGTGTCCCACAATTGGACCTGGTAGAGTGGAAAAAGGGAGAGCTATTAGCAGTCAACTTATATCATACCATGCATATTTGTTCTTTTAACATTGCAGGAGAATGCAAGGTGTGTTCATGCATAAATGACAAACACAGGTAGGTATTATGATGAAAGTGTGGGTTTTGCGCATGAGAGTTTTTGGAAATGTACATTTAGTTATACTAAGGCTACTATGACCAATGCAATGGTGCACCACCAATGCATAGAGAGTCACAATAAGAAGTCTAACCCTGCATTACACTAGCCATCTCTTCAACCATATAAAGCCTATTGTATATGTACATTTTCAACAAGATCAGAACTGAAAAACATATTGTACACAATCTAGTACATGCATTCTGCACGCTAATTAATAGTTCATAGTTGACAACTGATATTTATACATATTTTAAGTATTCTGCTATATTGTTATAACTGATTTCATTATTTACATTACAGGATATCAGATTTTCATCTTACCCTTTAGCCATGTAAATAACAACATCTACCCAACATGCATATTTTTCTCACTTTGGGCCTCTGAATAAAATCATACTCAATGTATCAAATATGGTACAAAACATAAAACACATATGCAAACTTTTTCATATCTATTTAGTCTAACGTTAAACTGTTCTATTTTAAAAATTCCGACTATTATTTCATGTGTCAGGATTTACAGGATGACATTAACAAACATTGGAGTCATTTTGCAAAATAACCTGAAATCAGAAGCATCCTCACCTTGATTTTCTCTCCGTCTATTTCAATAACCTTCTCCCGAAAATCCACCCCGATAGTGGCCTCAGTCTTGTCTGGAAACTTGCCCGCACAGAATCTATAGGTGAGGCAAGTCTTGCCAACTCCAGAGTCTCCGATCACGATGATTTTAAAGATTCTGGTCCGTGGGGGAGGCAGCGAAGTGCAGGTCAAAGATGAGCTAAATTCAAAGGAGTTCTCGATATCTGCCATGCTGCCTTCCTATAGACAAACAAGTGCCTCACGGAATGGCACAGTGCAAATGTAGCTACTGACGCTAACGGGTCAAATAAATTATTCAAACGCAGGATTAGTTTAACCTTCAGCCCTTCACCTCAAGCTTTATGTGCAAAACTCAGAGTTTCAAACGTCGGGGACTGTATTTGACGTGTTGACCGGTAGACTCCGCATTTTGCTGATGCATTCCTGGCGGAGTCTTCTTACACTGTTTGGGTCTTCTGTAGCCACGTACGACGTTGACATAACTGTAATCTCGCGATAAGTCACATAATACTGAGAGCATTACGGTTGGTACTTCCACACATAGCTTCCACACAAAAGAGCGTAACAAAACGGAAATTTACTACTGCAAACGGAGTACACGAAACACACACACAAACAAAATGAATATGGAAGTTATTATATTATAATGTAATATAATTTATTTCAATAAAGGGGGTGGAAGTTTTTACTTTCCAGTGACTTTGTTGATAT
Organism: Sinocyclocheilus anshuiensis; assembly: GCF_001515605.1. Classification (NCBI taxonomy): domain Eukaryota; kingdom Metazoa; phylum Chordata; class Actinopteri; order Cypriniformes; family Cyprinidae; genus Sinocyclocheilus; species Sinocyclocheilus anshuiensis. The sequence goes on along the minus strand of NW_015557063.1, from coordinate 927,399 downwards.
TTGTGCTTTTAATATTGCAGGAGAATTGCACTAAAAAGATTTAGTCGAGTTTGTTTACTGATTCGTTCCCTTAAAAGCTTTTTTATTAAAAACACCGATTCGTTCACGAAAGAAACCTCACTACACTAATAGTCATGTGTGGCTTAAAGTAAACAGTGCAATGATACTTATCAAAGTCCAACTCTAGATTTACTGGACGACTGCGGAAAATGTTGGTAAGTTCTCATACTGTGTGCCTGCTTTAAAACAACAGTGACACTCATTAAAATATATATTTTCAGTATGTTCCTATATTTGTATGTATTTATACATATGCAATTGTGTCACCATGTGTCTCTCAGTGAATGGTAATGTGCAGAACTAGATGTTTCGGTGTCAGTGTCTGGAGATCATGCAGATTTAATGTGCTGATAAACAGGTACATCAAGGTGTTGAGCTGGAAACGCCTCCCTCAGGACTGGAGAGAGAGTTTCATACTCTTTTTAATTCTGATGCTCTGCAATTTCTGTCTGAATTAATCTCTACCTTCCAAGCAGAGGTTGACAAGGTAGGCTATAGGGGAAACCACTTTAACTTATATATAATTTATATTAGGATTAAACCCCGTAATGCGTATTAAGGAAACCCAAATTACTTATATAGGCTAGCATAACAATGTTTGCTTGTTTGTTTGTTTATTTTTTGGATGAGTGTTCATCAAAAGATGTCATCACTCCTTTGCAAGGTTTTGAATTTACGAGTCCTCCGGAAAGTTCAGTTGGATCTGACTGGAGAGTTGCCAGGCTTTCTAAAGGACACAGCTCACATCCGAAATGATCCCAGCTGGAGAGTGAGTCCAGTTCCAGACCGATTACACTGCAGACATGTGGACGTTGGTGACCTTTCACCCTGTGATACACAACGACTTATAATAGGACTCAAATCTACTGCCCAAGGGTTACAGGTAGGAGGACTCAGTTGTGCAAATAAGATGACAAACACTGAAATTTCTGGTTGTAATTGTATTATTGTTCTGTTCTGTTGTAGATTGATTTTGATGACGGCAACTGCCCAACATATCGCAATCAAATAAAGGGCATTTACAATGTTTATCAGGCTGTGCACAACCAGTTTCAGGGTGAGTCTTATGATTCTAACTTCTGCTAATTGTTTTGTCAGAAGTGTAATGAATTAAATATTCTTTAACACAAGAATCCCATCAGAGATGTATGGAAAGCATGTGGTAACAATCTGTCGTATTCCTTTTGAATAGATGTACCACCCATTTCTCAGGCTCCAGTGCTGATGCTCCGCCCTCGAGCATGGAACATGGTGGAGCACAATATGATGGTATGGATATGTAGTGAGCTGGTTTAATGGCACAGATGATTATTTCTGCATTTTTGTTTGTTTGTCCAAACCACGTGTTGGTTGGTTTGAAATTGATCTAGTTTCACATTTCACCTTATAATGATTTAATGAGCTATTGTAAGGTTTTCCTTGGTTTAAAATTATAATCATTCATAACCACTCCTTTAGAAAAGAAAATGAGATTTATTTAAAATTTTAGCTCCCTCTCCCAGACAGCATTAAGTGTAAATATAGAGAAAATGGAGACTTTTGCTTGTTTCCTGTTTTAGATTGTTATTCTATGAAAAAAGCCCCATAGCCTCACGTGTGTCTCAAATGAAATTTCAAAAATTACTAAAACTCAGATCTAAATTCAAAAGATGAAAAGCCATTCAGTGAAAGCCATTCATAATAAAACTTCACATTCATGTTATTGCTCTTTACTTTTAATTTATGTCAGTAATTGTTTCATTTGTGTCTGTTTATATTGCTCCAAATTGGTGTTTGGAGAAACATTTGATTCAGATTAAAATGAAAGATAAATCAGATAACTCTAGCTGTAAATGAGCTAATCCTGAGTACTAAAATATCCTTCTTGGTAGTGTGAAGTGTATGAGTATCTGTTTCTTTGTAGGTGAATGGTCGAGAGGTTCCAGGTCCATTGTTTGATTTTGGTCTGCTGATGTTTCATAATGCAAAACTACTTCTTCAAAACCAGAGTGGCCCTTTTTTCTACTTGTCCAAGGTCAGTGTCAGATCACGTTGCTCCGTTAAACAGAACAGAACTTCAATGTAGTATCAAACATATTCTAGAAACTCTTCATGTTTTGTTGTGCAGGTTGAAAGCTACATGGAGGCCAGACTCTGGAGTCAGATTTTTTTCTGGACTGAGAAGAAGGTGCGAGTGTTGACAGAGATTACATATGATCCTGCTGCAGTTTTAACTGCCATGAATTTTATTTCTAATGTATTCTAAAATGTTTTGTAGCTTGGCCTGCCAGCGGGCTGTATAAAGGCCACCGTGTTGATCGAGTGTGTCCTGGCATCGTTCGAGATGGAGGAGATTTTGTACGAGCTCAAGGAGCACTCTGCTGGTCTAAACTGTGGCATCTGGGATTACTCAGCTTCCTTTGTCAACAAATTCGGTCAGCGCATACATTTTCTACGAGTTTGACTAGTAGACTCAATCAAATTCCTCGTTAGCGACCATGGTTTGCTTTCTAGGTCATCGGGCTGATTTCCTCCTCCCTGATCGCAGTAAGTATGTGGATATGGAGAAGCGTTTCCTGCACAGCTACATGGATCTTCTAGTGCAGACGTGTCACCGCAGGGGTGCCCTAGCAACAGGAGGCATGGCAGCATTGCTGTTGCCTAGAGACAAAGAGAGTGACCTCTACAAGACTGTACTCAGAACTGTCACCAGGCAAGACACAACCAGAACAAATACAAGCTCTGTAGTGATTTGAATCCAACCCATATTTGCAATCAAAATATAGTGGCACATACTTCTAAATCCTAATATGGAATAAAACATGAAATAAACTTAATTGCTTTTGCATTTAATCTAAATTTCATACATTTTCGTTGATGCTATAATAAGGCCGCATCACTATTATATCGATCAAACTTAGGGTTGGGGATTTGAACAACTCCATAACCCCAAGTATTCAAATTTGACCTGTATTCTGCACCAAGATGTATTATGGAACTTAAATAATGCACCAATCAGGCTGACAAATGTTGCCTTACAGACAATAAAACTGGGAAAATTCAATGTATTTGCATTTAAGAAGTGGCACGAGCCAAATCTATGGACCACAATATAATAGAGCCTTGGTGGTGGGCTCTTCAGACTTGGAACTGTGTGAAACCATCTAACAAACATCAAGAACACCCTAGCAATTGCATGCCTTTAAAACAACCCAGAATACTTTAGCAGCTACTTAGGGATGCCCTGGCTTTTACCCACAACATTGTAACCCAGCTAGCAAAAGTATGTTCAAACAATGTTATGCTAACTTTCCCATTAAGTTATGACAACATTATTTCTAAATGTTCTCTGAACATTTAAAATATCCAGTATCCAGTATTTTAAATGGTTTAAACAGTATATCTATATATACACAAACACACACAAATGTTAAGGGAACATTTGATTTGGCAAATATTATGGGAATGATGAATATATTACAAGAAAAACGTCCTATGAATGATGTATAAATCACATTTTTGTGCAAACGTTTTGAGAACATTATGAAAGACCAGACGACTTTGAACGAATATTATATTAACGTTACTGGAAAACTGGAAAGTTCTAAGAACATTCCCTGTTAGCTGGGCCTGTTTTGCATGCGCATGCACCAGATTCATCACAGATTGTATTTATCTAGTTATTTGACTGATACGTTTTTCTTGGCTCACAGTCATAGTCATTTTAGTATGCATAACATTAATATATTATTGTGCGAATCAAAGAAATACATCAATACAGCTCAACCAATTATGGTTCTGTATTTGTTTTCCATGCAAATGATCATTCTTGTTTTGTTTTAGACTTAAATTACTGGAGATCAGGGCAGGAGTTGATGGCTTCATGGTCTACGACATGGACCTGATTGAGCCCATGCAAAAAGTAAGTGTCTCACATAAGTTGTTAATTTCTGTCTAGTCATTGATAGACTTCCCCATCACAGCACTCGCATACAGTATATACATAGAAAAACATATCATCTCTCTCTCTCTCTCTCACACAGCTGTTTCAGCTTCACTCTCATGGTCAGAATCAACTCCTGCAGCTGCGTGAAGACATCACTGTGACCCCTGAAGACTTGCTCACTATGCCTGCGGTCAGTTGAATTCTATCACTGCAAATCATGTCAACATTTTAATAAATGTGTGGTGAGTGAAAATGATGTTGCCTTTGTATTGTGTGCTTTATATTTCTATAGGGAGGAGTAACACTGTACGGACTGAGGTATAACATTGCTGTAGGAGTCCTCTTCATTGAAGCCTGGCTTTCAGGTGCAAAACTTTATTTCACCTATGACCTTTTAAACAACACTTTTATGCTATGTGATGAATGGAGGTTTTAGTAATATTAACTTAGTACAACAGGCAGAGGTCATTTCTTCTATCTGGGGAAGGTTGAGGATTCAGCAACAGCAGAGATATCCAGATCTCAGGTTGGTTCACAACACTGTCCAGCTCTCATGCTACAATGTTATATTATCTCTTACTTTAAGAGGCTGCATTTGTCAGGTTTGGCAGTGGATCCGGCACCAAGTGAGACTGGAGGATGATGGGACAGTAGTGACCCGAGCTCTTGTCAGCAGTTTGGCTGAAGGATTGATGGAAGATCTGAAGGCAGCCATACATTGCCAAACAAGCAGGTAGAGAATGCTGTACAGACGCTTCATAAATTGGATTGAGAAAACATTTGTTGGACTTGAACAAGAAATAGTGACCAGAAAATGAAGTGGGATTCACACAACAAAATACCATGCATTACAGTGATTTTACAATGGTTACAGGATGTCCCTGGAGACAGTATGAAGAAATCATTGTTCAATAGTTCAATTACAATAAATAAAAAAGATGTTAATATTACAAAATAAAAAAATTAATTGTATACTAATAAAATAAAGTACTATATGAATATTAAACTCTTTCTCAATGTTCTATACCTTATTAGTCTAACTCTGTGTTATCATTAACTAAAACAATATATACACTGCCGTTCAAAAGTTTGGGATCAGTAAGACTTGTAATGTTTTTTTAAAGAAGTCTCTTATGCTCGTCAAGGCTGCATTTATTTGATCAAAAATACAGAAAAAAACAGTAATCTTGCAAAATGTTATTACAATATAAAATAATGGTTTCTATTTTAATATCCTTTAAAATATAATTTATTTCTGTGATGCAAAGCTGAATTTCCATCAGCCATTACTCCAGTTTAAAGAAATCATTCTAATATGCTGATTTATTATTAGAATGATCAGTGTTGGCAACAGTTGTGCTGCCAAATATTTTTTTGGAAACTGCGATACTTTTTTCAGGATTCTTGAAAAGTACAGCATTTATTAAAAATATAAATCTTTTCTAACAATATACATCTTTGCTATCACTTCTTAACAATTTAACACATCCTTGCTGAATAAAAGTTTTAATTTCTTTCAAAAAAAAGAAAGAATAAAAATCTACTGACCCCAAACTTTTGAACTGTAGTGTATATTGTTAGAAAAGATTTCTATTTTAAATAAATGCTGTTCTTTTT
>NW_015557063.1:911671-921718 GCF_001515605.1 Sinocyclocheilus anshuiensis | reverse complement strand
TTCTGAAGATCATGTGACACTGAAGACTGGAGTAATGATGCTGAAAATTCAGCGTTGCATCACAGGAATAAATTAGATTATAATGTATATTAAAATAGAGAAACATTATTTTACATCATAATAATATTTCACAATATTAAATTTTTTTCCCTGTGTTTTTGATCAAATAAATACAGCCTTGATGAGCATAAGAAACTCATGTAAAAAACATTAAAAATCATTCTGATCCCAAACTTTTTACTAGTGTATGTATATATATATATATATATATATACATATATATGAAAATATAAACTTGAAAAAAACGTATTAAAAAATAAATGTTGCCTTTGCAACTAACTGAAATAAGCTCTAACTTACTAAAATTACTAAACTATAACTGAAAAAAAAAATATTACTAAAAATAAATACTAAAAACTAAACTGAAAACAAAAATTAAAGCAAATATATGACAAACAATACAGGTTTAATGGATTGTATGTAATCTAATGTCTAATGTAAACAAATACAGTAGTAGTTTACATTGTAAATCTGTTACAGAGCTATGGGACCTCTATGATTGCCCAAGAACTCACATTGAGAAATACTGACCTTTTCTCCACTTCCACTCTTTTTAGGGACAAACAGAGGTTGATGACTGCTGTGTCCGTGTTTATAGAAATAGTGCAGAAGAATGTTTTCCCAGAGTTCCTCACCACATACCTTAACCTGGACCACACTTTCCTCAGCTCTCAGAGCCAACATGAGAACGGACAGCCAGACATGGTGCCCAAAGCCAGACTCTAACGAGCCTAAATTACTTCTACATCACAAGCATAATACAACCATGAACGCTTGTCTTAACATTTGTGAACTCACAAACTCTCTATACCTAAATTTTAGACAAATAATTATGAAGATGGTTTATAACAGTCTAAAAAAGGACAGGAAATGTACTTCTGTTTACCTATAGCACAGAGGTTCTCAACCAGGAGACCTCAAGATGACTTAAAAGCCAAAATAACTTTAAATCAATCGATCAAGAGGACTTTTATTTTAGCCCCTCAACAACTATTTGAAAAAAAAGGAAACATACATATATATATATATATATATATATATATATATATGAATTAGACATGGATTGAAATGTTGAGAACCACTACTATTCCACAGGAATCAAGGCTGTAATTCATTTGAATATATTTTAAAGTCATCTTATTGGCAAACAACCAATAAAAGTAAAGCCCAAATGAGTAAAGTAAAAATAAATACTTATAGGTACAAGTTCCAGCTCTTTTCACCAGCAAGTATGTTTGGTTTAACTTTAGCAACCCCTGCAAATTCTTGCGTTCTGTATTTAAGAGACGAAACTCACATCTTACAGTGCACAACCAAATGAGCAAATTAAAAAAACATCAGAGAAGTACATCAGAGTCATGTTATTTTGTTTTATTTGTAACTGTGTGAGTGTCAAATGATGGGACATGTTCTCAGAATTCAGACAGTGGTACGTTTCAAAAAAAAAATCAAACCGAAAGTTTGAAACCAACAGAAGAACCCAAACAATGAGTGGGAGGGGAAAAAAAAGATTCCAAATAAACCCAACAGAAACAGTCACAGTAAAAGTCCTACAGGTCCAACAGAAGCCACTGCCACCTCTAAGACATTCACTGAAAAACCAAAAGGCAGCACAGGATGAAAGAGGAAAAAATAAAAAATCGAGTTGCACGTCTGCCTCTCCTCAGCACTCCAGGTGACCTTTCAATTGACTGTGTTATCAGTTTATTCGCTGAACATCAGAGTCTCCTCCCAGCAGACATGGTGGGTTTCGACTGCTGGCTCCCCCTGGTGGCTGATCCTGGAACCGTTTCTTCCCAGACACAGTAATTCACTGCCACAGTCCCCACACCCCCAACCCCCCTTCCCAGGTACCCTCGCAACAGGTGCCGTCATCTGCCTCTAAAGGTCCGCCCCACAGGTTTGGCACACGACCACACAAGTCAAACCAGGACCAAAAGTATTGCTCCTCCTGATATTATTCGGTTCTCTTTAATATTGTCTTATATAAATTACTCTTAAAAACATGAGAAGCAAGATGCATGTGTCTGATAAACAGGAATTAGGCCCAATGAGTTCACTGTGACCATCTTGATCAATATTTCTCTTTAATACCATTTATTCTGTTCTAGCATAAGAGACGGCATTGGCCATATTAAAAAAAACAAAAGCAAAACAACAAGATAGAAAGGGGAAAAAAAAAAATAGTAAAACGGGTTTTTCCCTTATTGCTCACTCGCTTCCGTGAGTGGAAGTGAAGGCGGAAGGTAACCGTGGTCTCGTTGGTTAGTGCAGTAGAGTCTCAACCTCAGTGGGGCGTCTGGTCTCAAAATGCTGACGGCCATAAAACGGCCACCCTGCTCCCTTCCTGAAATGCTCACATCTCATTGGGCATGTCCTCATGGTCGCAGGGGGACAGGTCTCCATTGGTGGTCACCGCAGAGTTGTCCTGGTAACCGGGGGGCATGAAGGCTAAAGCATAGGGATAGATACCATGGCAAGACGCACGATACGATTCAAAATTTTTCTCCTGCTGCGAGCCCAGACTGCCGTCCCTCAACGCCTGGAGCACCTCGGTACACGTCTAATATTCACACATACAAATATGAGAGATGTAGCATTATGCATTTCATGAGAAATATCACAAATTTTATATTGTTCTGTTTATGGTTATTGTACCTGAATGGTTCTGCCTGTTAGGGACACGTTCAAAGAGGTAGCCAGCTCAGCAGCCATCCCCTCAGAGGAGGGGTCCAGAAAGACCATCATCTTAGCAGCTGCATACAACAAAAAGGCAGATGCTAAATGAAGAGCTAAAAGAATTTAGCAGCACACTCATACTAAAAAGGTTTCACAGCAAAAAAGCAATTCATTTCTGGTCACATGAGCAAAAGTGGCCATTGGTGTAGTTCAAATTTATGAGCAGCAATGTGACTGAACAATCACCAAAGAGACTGCAGACAGTGATCCACTGTCTGAACTGGTCTGATAAGGAACCCATTAGAAACACCAAAGAGCAACCAACAGTACAGTGAGACTGTGACCTCCAGTGATTTAATTGTGTCAAGTATGAACAATCCTTTAATGGTGGCACAATTTAATCTCTTGATTAAATGTCTGGGTATTATTTTATGCAAAAATATCTATTAAAAATGAAAAACATTAATTTAATTGAAAAATTATATTTTGCATAAAGACAAACAAGGGCACACTGCAAAATATGCTTCTGTGCAATTTAATTTAATTGTATTAAAGTATATAAATAAAAGGCAAAAAAATCTTATTTAGTTAGCATTTTATAATCAAATACTACCCTGATTTAATCAAATCAAGTATACATATAATGATGCACCGTTCAAATGTCTGAAAGAGCTCTTATGCTCACAAAGGCTGCATTTAACTGATCAAAAATTCAATAAAAAATGTTGTGAAAATTACTACAATTTATGTTTTCTATTTTAATTTATTGAAATAAATATTCTATTCTATTTTCTAGGATTCTTTGATAAATAGAAAGTTCAAAAAGAGCATTTATTTGAAAATCTTTTGTAACATTATAAATGTTACCGTCACTTTTGATCAATTTTATTCATTCTTGCAGAATATAATTATTTTACTTTTGTGTGTGTGTATGTATGGTGACCCATACTCGGAATTTGTGATCTGCATTTAACCCATCCAAGTGCACACACACAGCAGTAAACACACACACCGTGAACACACACCCGGAGCAGTGGGCAGCCATATTGCTATGGTGCCCGGGGAGCAGTTGGGGGTTCGGTACCTTGCTCAAGGGTCTCACCTCTGTCATGGTATTGAGTAGGGGTGTAACGATTCGCTCGTTTTCTCGATGCATCAATTACAAACCCTGACGATGCAATGCATCGATCTTGAAACATGGATTTAAGAGAAATGAGAAATGCAGGAGCAAAGGAAACAAAGTTTCCTTACTTTAGCAAAGGAAAACCAGTCTCCTCTTGGCTTATATCGAATCCTCCAACATTTTTCTTTACAAATCCTCGTTTTGTGCTTCTAATTCGTGAACGGCGTTTGTTTTGTTTTGTCTCCACATTCGTCACGAATCACGCAACGCCGACGTCTTACGTCATCTGCCGGAACGGCTTCCACATATGACAGTCAGCGGAAGTGAGAAAAAAGTGTTTATTACGTTTGAAATATGGATGTTTATCTTACAATGCATGGATTCGCTACAGGAGGCCTTTATTCACCTCCCGGAGCCGTGTGAGGGACGTTTTATTACGGATGCACGCACTTTATTTCACGTCTTCTGAACTGTTGACAACCAACACCCGCTTACCCCCATTGAAAGGCTTGGAGGGGCCAGGACAGTTTTTAATATAACTCCGATTGGATTCGTCTGAAAGAAGAAAGTCATATACACCTAGGATGCTTTGAGGGTGAGTAAAACACAGGCTAATTTTCATTTTTGGGTGAACTAACCCTTTAAGTGCTAGAGTTAGAGGGTCAAATAAAGATGGAACAGATGTGTTTTTAGTAATTTTTTCATTTTGTTTTTTTTATATATATTTTTTTTTATTAATATTTAAGAAATTTGAAAATTAAAAAATGAATTCAAAAAATAAATGTGTAAAATAAACATACTTGTACTTTAGATGGCAACTTGATTCTGTAATCCTATTACAGTACTTTTAGTAGTTTGTGTGCTTTGGGAATCATATTTTTTCCAAGCAAAGCCAAGGTAACACTCATTTTACATACAGCACACAGTGAAAGTGACATGAATATGACAGTGGGCAAATGGATAAAGTGCAGTATAGTTTGAAATCACGAGTTTAAAGTTTATCAATCGTGCGTCTCCAGTGAAGCTGAACTCTCCTCCTGTCCGCATTCAATTCACATGGACTGACCGTCACGCAGAGAACACACGATCATGCAGAATACATGCACACTTCACAAGATCTTACAACTGGATTCGACTGCAAGGTTTGTTAAATTAAATGTTTATTAGACATTAAAAGATTTGTTTAAATTATACGTATAAATGCGTATTTGCTGAATGCTGACGGTAAACAAGAAAGTATTATAATATTTGCCTTTCTAATACTAATATAAAAGCAATCGTTATAATACTTTTTTGTATACATTTTAATTCCTTTAACAGTTCTGATTATTAGACAGACTTCTATCCATATTAGATAGAACTGTTAAATGGCAATGGCAAACAATGAAGAGGGAGAATGTGAGCGCTGTGTGCTGCCATTCTCAGTGCCGTCAAAATAAAAGTCCTGCCTCGAACACATTGGCCAAACAGAAAAAATTATCAGCTGATGCTGATATTTGAAAAATACCAAATATTGGCTGATATATCGGCCTTGGTGATATATCATAGACCACTAGTATATAGTGGTTTCCAAAATTCATTAATATCATAAAGTGGGTACCTGCAACTCTGTGTGGTATTGAGTTTGCATGTTTGCTCAGGAAGTTCTTGTTGAAAGTCTTGGGGTCACTCTCTCCAAACAGTTTTGTGATCTCCTGCTTCAGAACTGTCTGCACAGCCTCCGGCATGTCCTTACTGTCCGACACTGAAAAAAAATCTTAATGTTCTTGTATGTTTTTTTGTCCCATGTGAGGAAAGTATATTAGTATATACTATACGTACCTCCTTTAAAGAATCGCACCAAACACTGGTGGAGCCAGGGGTGATCAGGGTCCAATGAGTAAGCTCTCTTCACCGATTGCAGCATCAAAAGATACTTCTCTACAAACACAAACACACATTATGAGTTTTAAATCACGCATCCTGAAACATTATGAATCACTATGTTAAAGTTCATCAGTATGCTCACCTTTCCTGAGGTAGATCTCAAAGGCCATCAGATGCGTCTCTATTTTATTCTTTACCAAGTTCTTCAGAGGAGTCAGAAACTTTACCGCTTCTTCTAGAGGATTCTCAACCTACAGACAGAAAACAGCACATTCAGATGAACACAATCAAAATATTTTATCCTCTAAAGTATAAGTGGCTTTGTCAACATATGCACCTTTGCCAGTTTTTCTGGTATGAGCTCCTCTTTAGGTCCTCCAATCTCCTCCTCATCCTCTTCTTTTTTCTTCTTTTGGTTTTTTAGCAGTTTCTCTTTCTCAGCATTTTTCTTCTCCTCCTCTAATTGGGCTTTCTTTTGGGCACGTCTCTGTTTGTTGCGCAATTTCTTCAGCTCCTTGTCCGTTAGGTTGGCTACAGAAGAAAACAATTGTTAAGAAAACGAAACTCACCTCACTTTTCTGTACATTTTTTTCCAAAAAGCAAGGATGGACCTGTTTTGTGTACATGACTAGAGATGCACCGATTGCAATTTTCTTGGCCGATTCCGATTTCCAATTTTTTTTGTAAGTGTGACCTGCCGATACCGATTTTTGCTGATTCCGAATTTCAGAACTATAACTGACAGCACGTACAAACAAAAATCTACTTTCTTTTTTTAATGCAAAAAAATACAAAAGAAATGATTAAACATTACAATTTCCCCCAATCTGGACCAAGTTACAGATGTTCTCTCACTTAAACAATTGTCAAAATAAAGTGCTCTGTGACTGGAAAGGGGTATAAATAACAATTAACTGAAAATGAGTTGCTGTATATAACAAAACAGATGTCACTTTCCATGGTTTATAAATGGGCATTTTTTCCCCTAACATTATTTAATATACGTCATCTTTTACATCAATACTTACATTGATTCAATTAATTTATATAGAGTAATAAGAAACTGTAGAGTTGTTACCATTCAAATGAAATCAGTATCAACATACTCCATCTTTCACTGCAGGAAACACAGAAGCTGCATCTGAAGTGGCATTAGATGTATTTACACAGACTGCTTGATGAAGCTGAGGTGCCATGAATGCATTTACACCACAAAATAATAATCATGTTATAATATAATAATAATAATAAAATAATAATCACAAGATTAATGTCACATTGCAACCCTGCTGATATTATAGGAAACATCTATGTCATGTAATGTAGTAATGTCATTTATTATAAATATTTTTTTTGTACCGCAGTATGCATCTATTACGTTCTGTGAGTTACTTTGTGTGTGCTGTTTTGCTTTTATTTATGCACTAAGAGAGACAGGCTGCGCAAACCTTATCAGTCGCTGTTTGCATGCTTACACTGAATGCAAAAAAATCAAATAATTCTCGGGTGAAATTTTTTGGTGGCCAAGTTTCAGTGCTTACCTAGTTATTTTTGTTATTGATATTTTAATCAGACTGTTTATCTGGTTGGGCAAGTAAAATTCTCTCTCACTTGCCCCTTGAAAAAAATCTACTTGTCCCAGACAAGAGTTAATCGAGCCCTGTGGTTCCCCCACGGTTTACTTTGGCCCTACACATATTACAAATTGCGAACATTGTGTCTTCTTCACTCACAGTGAAGAACTTCTACGGTGGCGACATGTTTACATGTGGATGTGAGCGTAGTTGTGACATCAAAATGGACCGGCTCGGAATCGGCAAGATGCGAGACTGAACGGCCAGTCACCGGTCCGGGCCGATCCTGCGGAAAATCGGCTGATTCCGGTCCCTGGCCAGTCGATCGGTGTATCTCTATACATGACGATACCATTGTCGGCCTGCGACTCCTTGTTGTCATCGGAGAGCGGGTTATCATGAAGGCTGAGGTACATGTCGATGGCTGTACGTGCTGTCTTGAAGTAGAAAGGGTGCATGCGCAACACGTCCTCTAGTTTTAGCAAATCCACATAAGAACGCAAGGTCATCTTCCGCATACAGTATGTGTGGAAGTCAAACTGGTCATCCGTTATCTCCACAAAATGCTGTGAGCGACAAAAGGAAGTGTCAGGATATTTCAGTCTGTTGGATCCAATCTACTTTGAACTCTAAACCAGCATTGTGCTAAACATTTAGCATAAACATTGTGCTTAAGATTTAGCATAGAGGTATCCCCATGTCAGTTTGCTAACTACAGTTGAAATAAACATCTGATAATGCCTAATTCTGCGAGACTTACCCTCCCAATTTCATGGCACTTCTTCAGCGCCTCTCCATATTTGTTCAAGGACTTGTAGGACAGAGCACATTCCGTCTGGAACCACATGCACTGCATCTCATTCAGATTCTCTACTGCAGAGGTTCCTTCCTGCAGGTGATAAAGATTGGATACACTCAGACTGATGAGTTTTTGATATTTTATTTGAATGCATGAAACAGCAGTCTAAAAACGCTGCGCTCAAGTTAAAAGAAGTTCAACTCCCATTTTCTTGCTTTTTTTTTTTCCTATTCCACTGCCCGCATCGCATCTTTGTCAACACAAAAGCGCATTCTGTGTGAATGGCACCTTATGGTCCTTCACAGAGCGCGTCACACATGAGCGGTTAATCACGTGCGCCGACATGGGGTTGGATAATTATTTTCTCTTTACTGTTATCATTGGCATATTGTCAAACTGTCTAATTCTAACATTTGATAATATTTCTATTAAAAATACTCAATTTATAAAAAATAAAATTGTGGCAAAACATTAAATCGGAAAAATCGCCCAGCCCTAGTTGGAGCTAAACTCTGCAGGAAAGTGGACCTCGAGGGCCAGAGTTGAGAACCCCTGGGTTAAATCATTATCAGTCAGTTTTTTTTCTCGCTAAAATGCACAAAACTGAAAAAGGGTTTTTAAAACTATTACTGCTTTAAGTGTTCCTGAAAAGTAATCTTAACCAGTATTTAACAATTTCAGTCTTTCTGGAGCTGTACTTGCAAGCCCCCCCAAAAAAACGGCTACCAGAAGCAAAGCTTCCAAACTGAACAGACTTGTCTTTAAATAGTAAAACAACACACTACCATTCAAAAATTTCAGGGCAGTAAGATTTTTTTTATGTTTCTAAAAGAAGTATCTTATGCTCATCAAGACAGCATTTATTTGATCAATAAGGCAACAACAGTAATATTGTCAAACATTATTACAATTTAAAACAACTTTTTTCTATTTTAATATATTTTAAAATGTAATTTATTCCTGTGATGGCAAAGCTGAATTTTCAGCAGTCATTACTCCAGTCTTCAGTGTCACATGATCCTTCAGAAATCATTCTAATATGCTGATTTAGTGCTCAAAAACACTTCTTAAAATTTAAGAAGTGCATTAAACATTATATTACTCAAGGTTTCCCAAACTGGGTGTGTACTGCAGGGGGTTTATGAGTTGAATGAAAAGCTAATAATTAATTAAATCATAAAAATGTTAAATTAAAACAAATCATTTTCAAATGAATCAAAATAAAACACTTAGGCTACTGAAAAAAAGAGAAATATTTTATTTGTTTAGCCTACCTGCATGTCAATATGACCATAACCAACTTCAGAGAACCATGAACATGCAAATGTAATACTTCATTATTAAAAGATTTATTTTAAAATCTCAGGGGCACTTCAAATAAAAATATATTCAGTGAAAGAGGATCAGATGACAAAAAGTTGGTGAATTTGTGCATGTTAATGTGTTTGAAAGACAAACGCCTTCCAAAGTAATACACGGTAAAATAAATTATATAATTAAAAAAAAATAATAATAATGTGTTCATCAGTAGATGCAATGTTGAAACACTTCTTAAAACTGAAATTATTTTTGTAAATCCAGTGGTCAAATGCTGTGTGGACTCTCAAATTTCTGTATAATTATATCCACCTGACTAGTGACTGATCTCTGTGTGAATGTCCACAAAACTGGAAGACTTTCTGAGCGTAAATAAGCGGTGGCTATTTTAGAAAGGAATATTTAAAGGGGTCATATGATGTTGCTAAAAAGAATATTATTTCGTGTATTTGCTCGTGTCCTCTTTTGGAAGGCCAAACAAAGTAGTTTCGCTTTCACAACGAAACACACAGCGTCACACACGGTGGGCTCGAGTGAGCGGAGGCCGGGGGCTAGAGTGAGCGGAGGCGGCGGATTCGACGGAGTGTCCGGCGGGCTTGCGGCAACCACATGTGGCGACCCCGGGCTGG
>NW_015557063.1:911125-911422 GCF_001515605.1 Sinocyclocheilus anshuiensis | reverse complement strand
ATGTTTAAACACTTCTTAAAACTGAAATTATTTTTGTAAATCCAGTGGTCAAATGCTGTGTGGACTCTCAAATTTCTGTATAATTATATCCACCTGACTAGTGACTGATCTCTGTGTGAATGTCCACAAAACTGGAAGACTTTCTGAGCGTAAATAAGCGGTGGCTATTTTAGAAAGGAATATTTAAAGGGGTCATATGATGTTGCTAAAAAGAATATTATTTCGTGTATTTGCTGTAATGAAATGTGTTTATGCGGTTTAAGGTTAAAAAAACACATTATTTTCCACATACTGTAC
>NW_015557063.1:910330-910707 GCF_001515605.1 Sinocyclocheilus anshuiensis | reverse complement strand
TGTAACACTCCAAAGAGAAAGGAAAAATTTAAATTGCATCATATGACCCCTTTAAAGGATGAAAGAGCAATTAGGGAGAATCAATAAATTATTAATAAATTATTGTTATTGTGTAAATAATATGTAATCAAGTAATCCATAACAAAGTAACTAGTGTGATTATGAGTATTTTAAAATGTAATTTAATCTAATTGAAATCTTTTATAATATTATACAAATCTTTACTGATACTTTTGATCAATTTAATGCACTCTTACTGAATAAAAGCATTAAATTCTTTTAAAAAAATCGAATTGACCGTTTGAACCGTCTTACGTATGTAATAATTGGTGTTATGTTAAAGGGGTCCTATTATGCTTTTTCACTTTTTCAACTTT
>NW_015557063.1:902766-910263 GCF_001515605.1 Sinocyclocheilus anshuiensis | reverse complement strand
CTTGTCTCCTCTGAGGCTGGGACTCTAAATAGTGTTCTGTGCTCGTCTGTGCAGCCAAAGACAGAACAGTTAGAATGTTTTGCTCAAACTTTCGCCATGGCAATAGAACTGGTACACCGTTGTCGCTTGCAAAAACACAATAACGGCGCCGTGGGTGTAAACTAACAGATTAAGGGGCTATGGTAAGGGGCATGATATTTCCCGACCAGGCGCCGAGTGCTGCCAATCACAACACACACCGGCCCAGCTAACCAATCACAGCACATTTTGTAATTTAGAAGGCGGGCCTTCATTTGATACAGGAACTATTCAAGCCGTTCATGCCAGACTGGGGAGAGAGGTGTTGTAATAATGTCAAATATGTGAAAAATAATGTGTTTTTCGAACAACCTAGTATGAGAGCCTGTTCTAGTACACCCCCAAAACAAAATCAAGACTTTGTAAAAGAGCGTAATAGGACCCCTTTAAGTGCATTCTCACAAGTGTGTGACCTTCACCATACTAACCCGTGTGAACTTGGAACACATTTCTTCAGCCTCTTTGATAAGTCCAGCCTTGAGCAAATACTTGGCACACTTGGAGTTGATGAAGCGGTCAGCGGTGTCCAGAGCCTGGGCCTCATCCATCCAGCGAGCAGCTTCACGGATGTTACCCGCATGCTTTCAAGAGAACAAGGCATGGAAAACAAAATAAATTCTCTCAAGTCTCTCATTTCTTTTACCTCAGGCTGTTTCAACGACCTGAGTGCGTTTACCTTGTATATCTTCGCCTTGATGAGGAAGAGCTCTATTAGGGTGGGGGTGCTTTCAATGGCTGTGTTGATGTATTCGAGGGCAAGAGTCTGTTTGCCGATATGGTTGAAATGCTGGGCAAGGAAATACTGAACCCACAGTAAAGTAGTGGGTGGCTCTGTCTTCCCATCATCTACAAATTCAGCATCACATGTCCACAGTGAGAACTTTGGTACCATTACTGCAACTGCTATCCGTCATTAAAATCTGTTCACATGTACTCACCATTTTGGTTGAACATATTACAAGCTCTCAAACTTTTTTCATAGCCCACAACTAATTCCTCAATTATTGCTACCTGCAGAAGACAGGAAGACGTTATAAAAAAGGTGTCTTTTCTTATATGTTTAAGTCCAGAAGAAACTTCTACACATTTTCTTGGTCACATCGCCCATCTCACCTTGTCTTTAAGGTGGTAGAGTGATTTCAGTGTGGTAAAGACAGGCGGGCATCCTTTGCTGAAGTTCATCCTCAGGTAGCGATCCAAACACTCTCTAAACTTCTCACCTGGGAGAGCCAAATGCGGTCACATACACAGACACATTATGAGAGCATAACAGCCCTATTGATTTGACAAGACTGGCGCTGACCTGTGAGGAAGTTGAGAGGAAGTCTTCTTGGCACCAGGCCTTTAGGATACTTAACCCAGGCATCTTCATAGATTTTCTGCTTCCCCTCAACACTCTCTGAGAGCAGTATGACATAGTATCAGGGATTAATAGAAATGAAAATCAGCCAAGATTTGTGTCCAGAAAAATGTATATTTACTTGGTTTGAGTGCTTTCTCTAGCCCTTGATAATAGCTCCAGTTCTCAGGGTTTCTCTCCAGCAGTCGGTGGTAGACCTCCGTAGCTTCACCAGCCCGATCTAACTTGAGAAGCAGCTCTCCTACACACATATCAACATACGTTGCTTTAAAGAAACGGCGACAGCAGAGGATAAACGAGTTCATGACACACATAAGGATGTCAACGCAGAAAATATACAATTAACATAAAAATTCTGTTATTTTGTTTAAATAAAAAATAAACTACCATTCAAAAGTTTGGGTCAACAATTCTTTTTGAAAGAAATTAATACTTTTATTAACCACGGACACATGAAAATTGGTGGTACATACATTAAACATTTTTACAAAAGATTACTATTTCAAATAAATGCTATTCATCTACTCATTTTATCCTACAATTGTACCAGTTTCCACAAAAATATTCAGCAGCACAACTGTTTTCAATATTAATAATTAAGGGTGCTCCGATCAGGATTTTTGGGCAGATCACCGATTGTCGATCACAGGAAGCAGTATCTGCCGATACCAATCTTTTTGAAGCTTTCTTTTTATCATTTAGAGTCATTTATAGTGATGCTCCAGTCAGGATTTTTACAGCCATTCATTCAGGGCCTGAATTTCATTTTTGAAAATGGAAGGAATTCCCCTCTTAGGTGACTCTTGTGGAGGGGGGCTTTTTTTGTTTTTTTTACATTTTTCAAAAATAGGGTACCTATTAAGCTCACATACCCATTAAGCACACTTCCATTTTTGAGCTCAGATTATAAAAAGAAAAAATAATGTATTATCCTACATGATGTCTTAACCAATTGATGTGTTTGTTACCACATAGGCCTATATAATTATCTCACCTAAATGTTTGATCATGCAGTGCATTTTTGTTTTTACAATGGGGCAATTGTTGCACAACAGCTTACACACAGCACAAGCCAGATTTCGTGAGCTGTATGTGAGGCGGCCTCATGCCAAGTTCACACATACTCCGTTTGCAGTGCGCATGCAGTCCATTTGCAGTATGTAAGCGGTGCAGAAGCAGCACGGACTCATACTGTGCTTTCACACAGAGGTCGGCTACTGATCCGTGGCTGTTTGCCACAAACACAACATTTATCCTTTTTGATTTCAAATCCAAACGCGGTTACTAAAAATGCTTTTTGAGCATTGTGATTCTGTTTTTACACAGTACAGTAATACAATCTTTCATAGACGTGTTTAAAGGGGTCCTGTTATGCTTTTTCACTTTTTCAACATTAGTTGCAGTGCGTGTGCAGTCTGTGTGCAGTGCGTGTGCAGTGCGTGTGCAGTGCGTGTGCAGTCTGTGTGCAGTGCGTGTGCAGTGCGTGTGCAGTGCGTGTGCAGTCTGTGTGCAGTGCGTGTGCAGTGCGTGTGCAGTGCGTGTGCAGTCTGTGTGCAGTGCGTGTGCAGTGCGTGTGCAGTGCGTGTGCAGTCTGTGTGCAGTGCGTGTGCAGTGCGTGTGCAGTGCGTGTGCAGTCTGTGTGCAGTGCGTGTGCAGTGCGTGTGCAGTGCGTGTGCAGTCTGTGTGCAGTGCGTGTGCAGTGCGTGTGCAGTGCGTGTGCAGTCTGTGTGCAGTGCGTGTGCAGTGCGTGTGCAGTGCGTGTGCAGTCTGTGTGCAGTGCGTGTGCAGTGCGTGTGCAGTGCGTGTGCAGTCTGTGTGCAGTGCGTGTGCAGTGCGTGTGCAGTGCGTGTGCAGTCTGTGTGCAGTGCGTGTGCAGTGCGTGTGCAGTGCGTGTGCAGTCTGTGTGCAGTGCGTGTGCAGTGCGTGTGCAGTGCGTGTGCAGTCTGTGTGCAGTGCGTGTGCAGTGCGTGTGCAGTGCGTGTGCAGTCTGTGTGCAGTGCGTGTGCAGTGCGTGTGCAGTGCGTGTGCAGTCTGTGTGCAGTGCGTGTGCAGTGCGTGTGCAGTGCGTGTGCAGTCTGTGTGCAGTGCGTGTGCAGTGCGTGTGCAGTGCGTGTGCAGTCTGTGTGCAGTGCGTGTGCAGTGCGTGTGCAGTGCGTGTGCAGTCTGTGTGCAGTGCGTGTGCAGTGCGTGTGCAGTCTGTGTGCAGTGCGTGTGCAGTCTGTGTGCGATGTAAGCGGTGCAGAAGCAGCACAGACTTGTGCTTTCACACAGAGGTCCACTACTGATCCGCGGCTGTTTTTTGTTACTGAAAATGCTTTTTGAGCATTGTGATTCTGTTTTTACACAGTACAGTAATACAATCTTTCATAGACGTGTTTAAAGGGGTCCTGTTATGCTTTTTCACTTTTTCAACATTAGTTAGTCGCTGTTTGAGCTGTTTGAGCATAAAAAAGATCTGCAAAGTTACAAAGCTCAAAGCCCAGTTCAAAAGGAGTTAACAGAAATAACAGAAATCACTTTTCAAAAACTACAACGAACGACTTGTTTGGACTACAACACATATTTTCCGGGATTTGTGATATCACAAATATCGACGAATGGGACGAGACCTGGTTGAGCTGCACTAGAGAAGGCAACGAGTGTTATCACTACACTAAAGCTCGCAGGCGGCTATGGTAAGGGGCATGATATTTCCCGACCAGGCGCCGAGTGCTGCCAATCACAACACACACTGGCCCAGCTAACCAATCACAGCACATTTCGTATTTCAGAAGGCGGGCCTTCATTTGATACAGGAACTATTCGAGCCGTTCATGCCAGACTGGGGAGAGAGGTGTTGTAATAATGTCAAATATGTGAAAAATAATGTGTTTTTCGAACAACCTAGTATGAGAGCCTGTTCTAGTACACCCCCAAAACAAAATCAAGACTTTGTAAAAGAGCATAATAGGACCCCTTTAAACGCAATAAATATAAGCAAGAGTATGTGTGAACCTGGAGTTATGTGTGTGTGCTTTGAGTGTGCATGAGCGCACCGTCTCTAGGCGAGCACGCAAGTGCTGAATTGAACACTGGCAAGAATTAAAAAGAAATGAAAATTATAAACTTTAGTGACGATGCAACACTGCCTCGATTGTGCAAGTGACAATTCCTGCGTGAACTGTGCAGCTCACTTATTGTGCAGACGCGATGTGCTGATTTGAAGCCATTTGCACATTTAGAGAAGGAAAGATAGAGCGCACGGTGATTCACTCACGCTGTTTGTGAAATTACATCTCACAGAAAGTTTTCAAATGACTTTGTAAGTTATTTACTGAAGAAATATCAACTGATATAAAAAAACACACCTCGTGTCTCCTCTACAGCCAATTTGTCACAGATCTGTTTTTCATAGTTGGTCAGGTGATCGAGGGCTTCTTTGCTAAGCCCGGCCTCCCTCAACAGCTGATTCTGATAAAGCAACAGCTCACTGTACTCGTAATCCACTTTATCTGGAGATGTCTGAAACACAATCAACAACAAACCTCAGTGGCATCCAAAAACAAATACTTGGTGGTATCCACTACTAAGCTATCTGCAACAATAAACTTAGTGTAGATGACAACTGACAGGAAGCAGTGAAAAATATACCTGTTGTGTTTTGCGGAACTCCTCCACGATCTTAGCAGCCATCTCATAATCTTCCAGAAGGTGGTATGCAATGGCATAACCGATCCAGGAGGCTCTTTGAGCCGGCCGCAACTGCAGTAACTGGTACCTGGTCTCCTGTGATAGACGAAATGTTACAAATTATATTATGACCATAACAATTTGAGTGAAAGGATGCCTTTGGAAAAAATAATATTTTTACTGGCTTGCACCATGGAACATTGTAGTTTTCTAACACATGGAAGCACTTACATTCAAAATAACTTACCCTGTAACCTTCGAGGTCCCTCATTTGGATCTGCAGCAGTGAGAGATCTCTGAGGATTTGCAGATTGTCTTTGTCCCATTTAAGAGCATTCCTGTAGCACTTGATGGCCTCGTCATACTTCTTATCTGAGCGCTGAAGCAAACCATACACGTGCCAACCTGAAGATAATTTAAGGACAGGAAACAGCACTGTGCCTAGGGCTGTACGATTTGGCGGAAAAATAAACAAATTTATATTTTTCTGCGATTTAAAGGGGACATCAGATGCAAAATTCACTTTTACATGGTGTTTGCATATAAATGTGTCTTGTGTAGACACAATTATCAATTAAAGAGACATGCATCAAAACGGGTCGCTGTGAACAGAGCTTTTTTTGACAAGGTAAAATGGGTGTTGTTTTACATGACCACTGAGGAATTTTAGACATTTCATGAAGACCCTAAAGAATCATACCAACTTGTGGAAAATGGGCGTCCGATTTCCCCTTAAAAGGCACAATATGTAATTTTCGCCGCTAGAGGGCGTGTATTCAAAATAAACAAATAGACAAAGGCGTAGTTTGATGACACCTTGACTGAGTGTGGAATCATGGGAGTTGCAGTCTTCATCCCCACAGCCGATGCAATCCGATGGGACTCGGGCAGAAATCATGTTCATGGATGAGCTAATGATTTATTAACGTAGTAGAATGAAGCAGGGTGAGGCTGAAAGCCATCGAAGCGAAACGAGGCCGCTGAACGAGCGTGACACACGGCTCGAAAGCAGCGGAGCTTTTATTATGCCACAGTCGACCGCTTCCGCTCCTTCTGGTCGTGCGTATGTGGGGAAAAAAAGCAGCGCTGTTTTATCATACTAGATTCATTTGAAAGTTCTGTTATAATGCTACTCTGTGCGGTCGTCACCGGTCTATTAAAACGCATTAAAGGGTCTTTGGTGTTTCCATGTTTTCTACAAAACAAAACCAGAAATCGAGGGGTTATGACGTCATTGGCAGGCGACACAATGACACTATGGACACGGTCCGTGTCACTAGTTAAAATTGCTTATTTCTCTGGATTTAAACATTCTTCGAAACATTTGGGATAATGCAAGTTAGTCAGCAAAATATATAACACTGTTCTAGTGGTTTTTGGATATTTTAATAAAACAAATCTTACATATTGTGCCTTTAAAATGTGGTAAGGTTAAAAACAATAAAAAGCTCTCATGACTGAGGTGAGACCCTTGAGCAAGGCACCGAACCCCCAACTGCTCCCCGGGAGCCGTAGCACATGGCTGCCCACTGCTCCGGGTGTGTGTTCACGGTGTGTGTGTGTTCACTACTGTGTGTGTGCACTTGGATGGGTTAAATGCAGAGCACAATTTCCGAGTATTGGACACCATACTTGGCCACACATCACATCACTTTAACATCACTTTAACAGTTGTGCACAGATATTACTCATTATTCTTTTGACAACGCTTTTTATGAATCTACTGACAGTGGAAAAAGGATACAGACATGACTCTTCAGATCATTTCGTAAGCCACGTCGCACTAGGTCATATGCCTCCTCCTTTCGGCCCAAGCAGTTCAGAGTCAGTCCTTTCATTGCAAGGGTCTCTGCGGGATGGGAAAAAAAGATATCATCATGCGCTCAACAAATTTAATTAGTCAAAATGATGAGAAAGTGAAGTAATGAATGTCTGAGAATGGGCTTACCTCCGTGTTCGGCGAACTTCGGGTTGGACAGGATCTGTTTGCAAAACTTGAGCCCATTTCTGTACTGCTTGTGTTCATAGCATCTCTGCAAGACATAAAATGGAAAATGCAAGCTAATAATAACACTTTCACTGCGCATTAGGCAAAATGAAAGTAGGGTTAAGGTGTGTGGTTAGCGATGTACATCTTCCGAACACTTCAAATCACCTTCAAAACC
This sequence comes from Sinocyclocheilus anshuiensis, assembly GCF_001515605.1. NCBI lineage: Eukaryota > Metazoa > Chordata > Actinopteri > Cypriniformes > Cyprinidae > Sinocyclocheilus > Sinocyclocheilus anshuiensis. The sequence continues at coordinate 902,991 of NW_015557063.1, read as the reverse complement.
ACATAGAAATAAGTGTGAGACACATCACGATTCCAAATATAAAATCAGGACACTCAGTGTACAAGTGTGAATCACCTTAGCACTCTGTAGAAGACGATGCAAAGGCAAAAGGAGATCATTAACTCCTGCAAAGACATGAGCTGGATAATCAAGATATCAGTGCTAGAAAGGAATCTGACGCACCTCTTGTCGCAATAATATCCTCCAACTGTATGGAATCATAGT
>NW_015557063.1:859316-902463 GCF_001515605.1 Sinocyclocheilus anshuiensis | reverse complement strand
GGGGTGTTTGTGTAGTGTATTCCAGCCTTTCCTCGTGTAACTCTTATTAAAGTAGTTCACAATGCTGCTAAAAAAAATGGCATTTTTTCTGGCATGCTCAGAAAAAAAAGGCTATGATGGTGAGATGTTAATTACAAAACAGATTCCGATCTATTTTGGTCACCACAACAGTTTAGACATCCCAGGAGAGCTGTCTGCCAAATATCAACATAACAGTAACATGAAGGAATGCCCTCTGGCATAATCATGTTTAATGGACAGATCTCTTTAGGCTCTGCTGTTGGCATTGTTATCATGACTGAAAAGTTATGTGTGAGTCTAAGAAATGAAATCAAAATAAGGTCTTTTAGCAAGCTCCCTCTCTGTGACAGAACAGAAACAGATGTTAGAAAACACAAATAAACCATCGTCAGATGACTTTGAATGTCTTACTCTGTATTCTGGAATAACAGAAATCAGGACTGTCTAACAATCAGTAAAAACAACCATTTGGGGATGTTTCATGACTGGTTATTAATACACATTACTAATTAAAGGGATAGTTCACCCAAAAATGAAAATTTGATGTTTATCTGCTATCTGCTGTTTATCAGGGTTTAATTTGGATTTGTCTGTGCATGTTTTTTTTACTCTCATAGATTTTGTTACCATTGCCATGCATTATACGACTGACAGACTGCAACGGCTGGACTTAAAAATCATAATTTGTGTTCTACTGAAGAAACAAAGTCACCTACATCTTGGATGCCCTGGGGGTAAGCAGATAAACATCAAATTTTCATTTTTGGATGAACTATCCCTTTAAGAGCAATGACTGGGCAATGACTGTTGAGTCACTACAACCTAAAACTACTACAACTTCTTAAAGTCGGCATGAAACGGAAGTTGCAATTGTCTTTTCTTCTCTAACGTGACATATATCCGAGTGAAACGGCATCTGAAATGAGAGGGCGGGACTTGATTTCGTCCTTCGGGAATTGATTGGATCTTTGGAAGCTGGGGCGTTGTTAACAAAATGGAGGCAGATCAGAATGCCAGTTTGCAGTTAGTTGTGAGGGATTTCTCTCCACTGGGTTCACAGCCGACACCCAAGCATGAATAAATGTTTTATTTATTAAGGATGACGACGACGATGATCAACGGCACAAAACATGCCTAAACTGCATGCGGGCAGGAAGAGAAGAGAAGTCGTTTCGGGGGGGAGGGGAGGTTAACGTTTTTGATTAAAGATTATGAGGGCACATTAATTTTAAAAAAATAATGACGTTCACAGATAAATTATTTATAATAACACTACAATATTCCATTAAAAAATAAGAATTTTCTATTTTGATTTCATGGTGACTTTAAAGCACAAAGAGTTTCATAACAACAAAAGTTCATAATTTGGATGTTTAAAACTATTTTTAATTGTTCTCTATCCGAGTAGTTATTTTACCAGCTGTGTCCTAGAAAGCTGAACTGCCCAGAAACATGATCATAAATGTTATCTAGGCAGACATCTAACCAGGTTTTGAGACACAGCCAACCTGTCAAGCAAGTCAGTCTCCCACAGTACATTCTCTTTTGGTTTCTGTGTGAACCTTAAAAGTAAACTTGATACTTAATCAATTAAACCTGTATTTTGTGGCATAATCTTATTAAAACCCCTGTGAAATCACAAAGTTTTGCAGCTTTTAGTCAAAGCAGATTTGCTACATGCTACTGTGTCAGCATATAACACACACTACATGCTAGTGTGCTACTATATGTTGACAAGTTTAAGGTTCAACTATTATTAAATCTCAGTAACCGTAACAGAATAATTGTTAAAAACAATATATCCAGTATATCGACTAACTAATATCAATATTAATTGACTCATCTTGCATTACACCCACTTTTGTCCATTCAAAAACATGTCCCTCCCTTGACATGACTAAGAAATCCTGATCCATGGACTGAAGCTTCTATTTTCAAATGTTTATATAATTTACTGGTTAATGCATGATTTCTCCAGTTAGGATCTGACAGCAGATTTGAGGGGTAGCGTTCAGGTACTAATTAAATTGTCCAATAATTCACAATAATGAGAAAATCACGTTTTTCCAATAAAGCTTGCATAACAAATCTGTAAACGACACGCTAACGTAATTATTGCATCAATGCCTTCGTATGTTTCATACTCTGCTATTATTTTGAGGTTAGTGTTGCTTTAAATGGATTAACTTTCATTCTGTTCACTTGTACGGTGACTAATCGATTCAACCCCGTGTTTTGACATGACTTGTGCACAAAACCCTCAAACGACACGTTGTTTAGCACTGTTTAATGTTTATTCCGTCCACACAGCTATCAAATCACTGATCTTTGCGCTTAGCCGTTCTGTGTCGGGCAAGTTCATCTGCTCTCAAAGTGCGTGAACGTGCATGGGCTAATAGTCATGTTAAGAGTATTAAAGCAATGCCAATGCTCTCTGTTAGCTTGCAGAGACTCTTAGTAGGTTTCTCTTGAGGTCAGCGGAGAGAGATCCTGGCTAAAATAGGAAGGCGACTGACAAACGCTTGCGTTCTATTATTAACAATCCAGCGTTCGTTTGTAGATATATTTTCCCCAACTTACCAATATTCTCTTAAAGAGAGCGTTCTCCTTCGGCGGCAGAGTTATCGAGGGCATGCTTCTGATTCTTCTTGGGTACTGATCACCGTGACTTTGCTCTGATCATGAATCGGAATCCGCGATCCTCTGGCCGGATTGTCTGCCGTATCGTAATAGCCCCCCGAATTTAGCTGTCTGGGGCTTCTCGCCTTCACGTGGTGACAGCAGGCCCCCCTACAGAACCAAAATGGCGACGCTGCTTCTCCCCGGGTTAAGCGGTGAACTGCGCAAGCGCTGAGTGTGCACTATTTCCGAGTCGGGGATGCATTAAAATATGTAATTATACGAGAAATATACATCATTTGAAATTAAATGATAGTGTTGCCCTGGCGATTACAATAAATGTACGACCAAGCATATATATTGAATGATGTCTGTTATGCCGAATGCATTGTAGTCACTAGATGGCAATATTATCTTGGTCGTATGCTGTTGTGTTTGACGCCATATCTCAGCAAATTATACATTTGTGAGGGCTTGTGGGAGCAAGTGTACTAATGAACATATGTTTATTATAACTGATGAAACAGCTACTCATAAAAGCCTATTGTGGACAAATGTGTATAAACTGGAGTAAAACGTGGAGTATTTGTGGAAAATACTGTTTAAGTAATAAAGTAAAAGAGGTTATGTGGCTTTACATGGTATATATTCAGCTAAAAGTGTGTTAGAGATATCATTTAGATATTGATTATTCTTGTATTTTTGTTCAACAGAAAAAGAGTTTTAAAAAAATTGTGTATACACAAGTATTTTTTTTAGTGGAAAATTTAGATGGATTTTTAGATTTTATAGATTCAGGATAATTTTTATATATTTATGTATCATTCCATTCGAAGATAATAAATGTATTTTCTCATACACATTTATTATTGTTTTGGGAGTTTTTATTTAATTTATATTTTTCCAGGAGACCAAAGACTACAGCATCTATTTAGAGAACATTGTCAATAAAAAAAGAAAACCTTTAATATTTTTCATGAATGTAGAGTTTTTTGAATGAATGGTTGTATGTTCACTCGAGTGCGTTTCATCCGTTCGTGATCGATTACTCTACTTGCCACTAGGTCAGCCATTCCAGGAGTCAGGGAAAGTAATCGAGCAAGGATCGCATTTTGTCTGGGAGAGAAACGCTGTCAAAATGCCTCTCGGTCGGTTATTGTTGCGGACTTCAGCTGTCAATAAGAGTGAGTACGACAATGCAAATTATATTTGACGTACATTATAGTCTCAGTACATTTCCTCGGTATATTTGTTTATTCGCCTCATGTAAGTTAGCAAAGCAGTATGGCCTGACCTTGCTTAGCATAGCAAGACTAGCAACACAGCAGCCAATACATTATAGTTTCATCGCACGTATAAGTTATTTATATGTTACAGGCATTTATTTAAACATTTAGAATACATTTGTAATCTATATATATTATGTTTTAATTGCCATTTTCAGGTTTTTGTGATTTACAACCAAGGACACTGAAAATGTTTATTTTTTATTATCTTAATAATTGTTACATTAATACGTATTACATCTAACAAAATGGGAATATTGTGCTTAATAACATTTTAAATATTTGGAAAACTGCCGATCAGTGGGTTAATAAATCAATTCATATACAAACTATCAAGCTACCAAAACTGTCCAATAAATCAAACATTGTGTTAAATATATACGGTTTTGAGGATTGCTTTTTCTCTCTCTTTTCAGAGGTTAGCAGAAATTTCTTTATAGCTTCCAAACCGGATCCCTCCAAGCCAAACATGCTGAGAGTAGGACTGGCATTTGGAAGCACTGCTGTCTTGTGGGCATTGGTAACTCACTTTGAATGATCTCTCAAACATATGCACAGACTTTCTTTTTTGATTTTTATAAACGCACTCTCTGTTCCCCACCAGCTGTTTAAACAGCACAGCACTGATGTGCATGAGTACAAAACACAGAATGGGTTAGAGTAATCCATGAGACCATGTAAGTAAAACCATTATCATCTCTAGTCAGTGTTAGTGGGTCTCGTTTACGTAACGAACGTACGTAAGAAAATTGGGTGTACGGTTGTTTCAACGCAAAACTTGGAATTTATCAATATGGACGTGAGCGGTGGCTACGATCAAATCTCACGTCTGGTCTCAGCTCGTGTACGCAAGTTTTTGAGTTACCTGAACTTGCGCGCAGCATAGTAAATATGGTGGAGAATTGTAGAAGGACAGCATTTTGTTCATTTTTATATTCCTGACCGTCAAACGAAGCTCATTAGTCGATCGTTAACCAGTAAGATTAGAATGTCTTTTTCTTTTTGGTTTTATTCAGGGCTTTAGCTTTATATGCGTGAATAGCAGCGTAAACAAGACCATGAGGATTCAGTTGTCGCATCATGCACCTGCAGCGCTTCTGTCTATAAGAGGTCTATAAGTCTATAAAAGGAATAAAATAAATAGGATCACACAAAATATTTTGGTTTTATTCAGGTCTTTAGCTTTATATGCGTGAATAGCAGCGTAAACAAGACCATGAGGATTCAGTTGTCGCATCATGCACCTGCAGCGCTTCTGTCTATAAGAGGTCTATAAGTCTATAAAAGGAATAAAATAAATAGGATCACACAAAATATATAATAGGCTATAATATAATTAACAGATTAAGGGACACTCGTTTTTGTGACACTCTTAATGCATTTTATTTTATTTATTTATTAAAGATAATAAATGTATTTATACAAATATTTTCTTTATTTTAAGATATTCATTCATTTATTTGATTAAATCCATCTGATCGCACAGGCGCCTCACGCACACACAAACAACATTAGTTCTACCGTTGCCTGACATTTCAGCCATTCATCATAAAACTAAAATGCTGTCAACCAAACATAAAAGTTACACTGTTTATTTTAAAAGGTCCGCTGTAAGATCAGCGTGCAGCGCCCAAACAAAAATGTTTGCGCATGTGAAGGATTTTACACGGATATTAGAACATGTCCCACTGGACACACTGTATAGAGAGGGGTATTATGGGAATGCTGACCTATTTTATACCCGTCTACCTGTATATCATCTCCACACCTGTTCAGGATCATGAATAAGTTACTGCTTACCCAACACCACATGGCATTAGACTGTGATCTTAAACTAAATATAAATTATGCATTAGAAAAAACGAAATTCATTATACAAAAAAGTAGCTCCACTTATACAGTATATGCTGGTTTTTCAGACAATGTTTTTAACACTTGCTTTGACTTCCTTTGAAACTATAATAATTTTTTGGAGGAAAAAAATACATATAATGGGCCTCATCTACGAAATGATCGTACGACCATTTTGTCCATATTGAAACTTGGAATTTATCAATATGGACGTGAGCGGTGGCTACGATCAAATCTCACGTCTGGTCTTAGCTTGTGTACGCAAGTTTTTGAGTTACCTGAACTTGCGCGCAGCATAGTAAATACAGTGGAGAATTGTAGAATGACAGCATTTTGTTCATTTGTATTTTCCTGACAGTCAAACGAACCTCATTAGTCGATCGTTAACCAGTAAGATTAGAATGTCTTTTTTTTTTTTTTGGTTTTATACAGGGCTTTAGTTTTATATGCGCGAATAGTAGCGTAAACAAGACCATGAGGATTCAATCGTCGCATCATGCACCTGCAGCGCTTCTGTGAAAGGAGTAAAACAGAAATTAAGTCTATAAAAGGAATAAAATAAATAGGATCACACAAAATATATAATAGGCTATAATATAATTAACAGATTAAGGGACACTCGTTTTTGTGACACTCTTAATGCATTTTATTTTATTTATTTATTAAAGATAATAAATGTATTTATACAAATATTTTCTTTATTTTAAGATATTCATTCATTTATTTGATTAAATCCATCTGATCGCACAGGCGCCTCACGCACACACAAACAACATTAGTTCTACCGTTGCCTGACATTTCAGCCATTCATCATCAAACTAAAATGCAGTCAACCAAACATAAGTTACACTGTTTATTTTAAAAGGTCCCCTGTAAAATCAGCGTGCAGCGCCCAAACAAACATTTTTGCACATGTGAAGGATTTTACACGGATATTAGAACATGAGTGAAGTATAAAGCCATGTTTAGGCTACATAATGAATAATAGTTATGCAAACAAATGTTACAAATATGGCAGAAATGGAAACATCTGAGACAGGCGCGTGAGCCCAATGCCTTTTCAGTTTTGCTTGACATTTATGCTGTTTGTAATGAATGCCACTATAGCCTAATTTGTGTTTTATTTTAGTTTAATATATAATTTTATAACTACTTATTTTTCATTCTTGTTCTGTTCTGAATACTGTTAAATTTAAAATATTTGTTGTAGAGTGAGGGGAACTAAATAGGCTGTTTATATTTGCCAGTATTTGAATATACATATAAATTACATAAATTAATGTAGCCTAATTGTTTGCAATTACAAGGTTAACGGGTGTTTTTGGAGTAAGATAAATTTCTCTTTCATGAGATTATTTCCTCTTTTTGGCCGGGTTTCTTTTCTCTGTGTCGTAAACTCAGGGGCGAGGCTTCTAAACCGGGGTGTTTTTAGGGGCGTGATATTCAAATGACGATTGTTTTCTTCCGCCACATTTATCAACATACGATCATTCGTACGATGAGATTAGGGGCATGCGAATGTTTCATGAATCACACATGAACTCTGTCGTAAGTTGATTTGTGCGCACGGATCTGCGCTCGTTTCTACGTTAGATTGATAAATGAGGCCCAGTGTCATTTGTAAATTTTGTTAAGTGATGCCATGCTAATGATGTAATAGTAACTGTTTTTTCCTTTGTAGGGCAACGATTGCTCTGTGTTTTGTGGATCTTCTGTGTTTTCTGTTTCACTGTGTCCTCTGCTTTTGAAAGATGTACAATAATGTTTATTAAAGATGTGTATATATAACTTGGCTCTAGTCACTCTCTCTTGACTCCAGCAAACATGAGTTGCAGAGATATAAATATTGTTAAATATACGGTTAAGCATTGTTCCCTTCAATTTAGACTTATGATGTGGTTTATAAGCAAAACAATTACAGAATCATTCTTGAACTCTGTCTATCCTAATTAAGTAAATACAACTGTCAGTTCTTTTCACGGGATCAGACTTTTGAAGCCAACATTCAGTGTCAACAAACCAGTGACGTTCCAAGATTCAATTTTTAATATTCAATAAGAGTCAGAGTTAATGTGTTTAGGAGAAACAAGTTGATGATTTGAGTAAAAAGATTACCTTCATACAGTGGAGAACATGCATGGACACAAAACAGCGAATATGTTAGGTGTAATGGTACATTTTCTGAGCCAAAATCTCATAATAGTATACTAATTAATTGGCCAGAGAGCTCTGGAGAATGGCCTGTCTTATTAATCACTGCAGCTTACTGTAAAAAAAAAAAGCATACTGTATATTTAAACATACTATTAAACAGAATAGTATAATAAACATTTGACTCCAGCTAACAGTAGACAGGTTGTTACACAAAAACCATTCTGCAAATTTCTGGTAACATTAGTGTCCAGTTAAGAAACCTAGAAAACAACTATGAGAAAATGTTCTATATGTTCTTATTAGGTTGTCACACAAACACCCCTGTGTACGTTATTGGAACGTAAGTATTGGGATGAAAATAAACGGGAACCATACACTAACATTAGGGAAATGTTCTGTAAGTGCTGGTACCATGATAAATCTGCGAAAACTGGGATAATCGTGTGGAACTTTAATTCAGTTTAGATGTTTTTGCAATGTAAGTTGCATAAATTAAACAAAATAATACAGTTTAAAAGACTATTTGAGTAAATAGAAATGATACTTAGTTGCTTTGAAGGCAGTGCCACGGAATCCCAGCAGTGGGAGGATTTAGCCGAGCGTTTTCTCCTCCCCTCATGTTCACGCCTACATGGATAATTGTGCGTGCATCTATTAATCAATTTGAGTCTAATATCATCCCATACCTCCCCCCCAACTGTCTCCGCACTTTCTCAGTCATTCATTGCGCCTCCGTTGGACTCGCAGTTTGGACGATGTTTGCGTGCAGAGCAGCCTGGCAGAGGTGTGGGCCTCTGGCGCGACAGTCCCTGTACCGCGCACAGCTCAATAGAGATGGTGAGCACCATCTAATCTGTCTCGTAAAGTTTCATTTTTCCTAGAAGTCATGTAACTTGCAGTGCGTTTTGGGATTTCGCGATCTGTTATTTGTGATGTTTAACACATTTCGATGTTGCTTACAATGAAAATTGAGCGAGCTGTAACAATATTTTACAAAAACGACACATTTTTTGGGCAGGTTACATGTGGTTTAGGGTTAAGGGGACATGAAGGTCAGTCTCAACATCGGATCCTATTGGTGCTCCACATTTTTAAATGGCTTTCGAGATTTCTTTAGGGCCCTTCAGAGGTTACACGCCTACTATACTAACACATGTTCGCAGGCATTTGCAGGGAACACAATGTACACTTCTCAAACCGCAGCCTGGCACCAAGCACACAAAAATGTAGCCATCTTGGGCAATGCAGATCTGCACTAATAGTCATTTTGCAGAGATCTATTATTGAAGAAGAAAAAAAAACATTGACCATCCCTGTGCATTTTAAACATTGTGAAAAGTTAGTTGTGGACTCTTGAACGTGATTCGATTAATGTTTGTTCTGTCAAATTCATTCTGTCGTCACTAAATGGATTATGAAACACAAAATTGCGTAACAGGGAATCGGTTGAAATCTGAAGTTTGACATCATGGTGTAAGTATTCATACTGCTTGATTTGTTACCTTCCATGTTCTCGGTGCCATAGTATATTTCCACCACAGACTCACGTACAGCTCACGTGGTTGTTTACGTGGTCGAGCTATAGACGCAGGCGCGCGGACCTATGGAACTCTGCTGTATGGCAAGCCGTGTTACATTTAATCCTTGAAATTTACTCTTATCTTCATGCTACTAGTACTTACTTTTGTAGCTACTAGTATCCATTCCATTAGGTACTAATATAATTTTTTAGGTACATTCAGACATCAACTATTTAGTTCTGACTATTATGTATTCCAATTGTGACTAGTTATTATTAGATACTAGTAGTTATTCATTAGGCTGAAGTTTTGTGCGCTAGCTCATGCTTTTTAAAAATTCAGTTCTGTTTTCGCTCATGGCTTTGTGTATGTAGTTCTGAGTTTTTCTACCTTAGGCTTCTAAACATTTGCTTTTCTTATTATATTTAATTTAGCACTGGTATTTCAATCTCACAAACCCCCGCAATTCCTTTATGTACCCTAGGGGTAGTAGACCCCTGTTGGTAAACCCTGGTTGTTTGAATAAACATGCAAACATTCTTGAAGCGAGACATTTGTCTACCCTTACAGTGCTGTGCTTGATTGTATTGGATAAATGTATTTGAAAATCTAGGTTAGGATGTTTGTAATGCAGTTAATAAGAATATTACATGAAAATGTTGAAATAAGCATAGATATAATCACACTGTCTGTCCTGTTCAATAAATATCTCCTCAAATAGCCATGAGCGGATGGACGGTAGGCCTACACTTGTCAGATACCACATGTTAAAGCCTTTCATTGTAATTCTTGTTCACTCAACCGTTCCAGTATCAAGCTGTGATTAATCTCTTTGCAGAGGGAGATTTGCTGGTTAGTTGGTTCAAAAGGTTCATGGGTTTCAACAGACATGAGGTTGAGTAAATGGTGTTGTAAATGGTGAACTTTGAATATAGTGTTGTTAAAAATATATATATATTATTGGACGCTTTAACTTGTGGAATAAAATAAATGTGACTGACTGCAAACAGGGCATTTTTGGTAACTAATTTTAATTAATTTATTCCTTTTTTTATATGCTGCATCCACACCACTAGATGTCAGTATAAGACTAAGACGACTACGATTTTTTTTTTCATTTTGTAAATATTGTGTGAGATATGAGTTTACTTCCATCATTTATCTCTTATTTGCTGTTGTTAAATGGTATTATGTAAATATAGGAATTATATCGGCCATTGCCAACCTAAACTAGATATTGTCATCAGCATCTGACATTGAAAACGTTATGTTGGTTCCTAGTAGTCTAACCGAGCATGTATCGCTTTCTGTTTGCTTCACCCTTTGACTCCTGGGAAAGATTAACAGATTAGCTGGTATAAATAACACAGAGGTATCTAGAACCTATTTATTCTAGCTGGGCACGAGTGACTGGATTATCTTAATGAGAGTATTGAAGTTACTCCTTAAAAAAAATATACAAAATTTGTGTCAGAATGATCTTTGCCCTCCTATCCTGATTGGACTGCACTGATGGTTTTCTAAATTTAAGTTGATCCCTGCCCTCTAACTTTTTTTAGGACAAGGAACTGTCAGCACTAAGGAGACTATTTTGATAGTCAATGAAGCATAGTATATAAAATGAAATATTTGGTGATATAAGCAATTATCTAAGTAAGAAAATAATGCATAATTATTTTTATGTATTGAGGAATCATTGACTGATGTCTATACATTTATATAAACCCATAACTGTTGCAGAAACACTTGTGTATAGAGGGTTACAAACCTGCATTTTATTTTGAGTCCACTGCCCACTCTAAAGCGATACTAAACTGCAGTGGAAACACAAACCGAGCCGAACCGAGTCGAGTCGTACCACGCAGTGGAAAAGCGCCATTAGTAGGCTTCACAACCATAGTTTAAAATGCTGTTCACTTAAGATTATCTTCACCATATTTCTGAGTCCTGGAGATGCAAGAACACAATAAATATCTAGATGAATGCTGACAGGCATATTTATAGGTACCTAAAACCATTGCCCAGAATCCAATCAGGCAGTGACCTACTGGGCAGAAAGCAGCTCTGGTTTGACTGCCATGAAGGTCAATCTCTGTGTCAGGCACTTTAACTAAAACATTAACTATTAACTACAAATAATATTTTAAGTTCTATTGAACTATTAAAGTGATTAAATCTTGAAACTGAGAGAGGGAGAAAGGATTTCTTACATTGTTGCCTCACACATCCAAATTCTTTGTCTTACTCCTGTTGTCTTTACTAATGCAGTAGTTCCACGGAGGCTCATGTCGTCAGTTCCTGGCGGCTCTGGTGAGAATTTCCTTTATGTCGTGCTCTGCGGTGGAGCCTTCGCAGGTGGCTTGGCATATGTAAGTCTGACTAAAACTCAAACCATTGATGATAAAGTTTGATGTCAGCTCACTTGTTGAATTAATTAATGTCTTTATTGAATTCTGTGATAGGCTTATAGAACCGTTTCAACAGACCACGCACGGTTTGTTGATCGTGTTTCTGAAATTGATGCTCGTCCCAAGTCTGACTGGAAACCCAAAGCATGGCCACCCAAGAGTAAGTCTCACCTATGGGCTGGTTAATTCTGCTTTTAGTGTTGTAATTTAATCACTTTTGGGATTCTGATAAGGAGTTTCCTATGGCCTGTTAAAACTAGGGTGCAAGAGCAGAAACCATTTACCTGGCTGTAGAAAATGTAATACTAGTAGCATAACTTTCTCAAGATGAAAGATACAGGCATAAGGTAATATGCAGATAATCTTCAGAAGCTTATTGGACATATTTTTGAAAACAATGCTGTTCACACGGCACTGATAGTAACCCTGAAGATTTAATTCTCAGTGGCATCAGGAATGCTGATCTAAATTGTCAATTTAGAATAAGTCTGAATCCAAAAATATGAGATCTAATGCAGATGACAATAAATAATCCATTGCAGCCCTTCCAAAACATCAGAATTACAACCACGACAAAAGACATGTTGGGGTATGTGGTAGACATCTGGCATCCTCTCACATTTATCTTGTGGTCAGCACGGTAATGCCAGACAGCTGAAAGTTGCCCTCTTAGTTCACTATCACAGTCCTGCCAAATCCACTTCCAGCACATTAAATGACGGTGTCAAATCCAAGCGTCTCTAACACTCCTGCATCTGAGCCAAACATTATTAAACTGTCTTATCTAAATGACAGCAGCATTAAAAAGCTCTCTCGTTCAAGTGTTATAAATAAGGGGATATTATGTGTTGTAATGTGGTCTGATATGAGGGAGTGACTGTTGACAGAAAGCTTTATACAGCAGCTTCAGGGCTTAATTACATTTCAGATTGCAGTGTGCCATCATTTAATATTTTTGTTGTTGTTGTTTTTTAGGTGAGGAGAATGGCAATGGTGAGTTCATGTGTGATCTTTTTGTCATAATCTCTTCATGATGTACCATAATAAATAACTATGATATTTAAATGGACAAATTACAGTTCTGTCTCTTAAATGTAACGCATCTGTTTGTCTTAAAACCAGTAGGATCCATTTAGTGAATTTTGTTGAAACTAATTTGTGCTTTAACTCGCATGATCTGAACTGCTGCATAACAAGTGTTTTTGGGAGTTATTTCTGTGTAAACTCAAACTGTATTATAGCCTTGGTTTCTGAAGGTCAAAGGTTAACTAAATGATGACGCCCCCTACTTTTCAGTCTCCTCCCACTCAGTCGATCCTGATACCTTGTTGGCTGATAGCTGCAAAACACTGGACAAAAATGTATTTTTGGCACATAGGTTATGACCTGTTCTGATTAATATTTGCTATATGCCAAGTGGGAATGACTTTTAAGTTTTACAAAGATCCTGTAATGACACTCTTATGGGCAGATATTGGTAGAATAATGGCTAAACTGCAATGCCAAATGCTTGTTTATAAAGAGTCTAGATCTTCCACAGACTGAAACAGAAAAGTGAGCTAAACAAGCTTGATTTGGATGAAAGGGCATTCCTGTAGAGTGTGGTACTAACAATGCCAAGGTTCAATTCGTGGGGAAAGTATGAGCTGAAAAAATTGATACCTTGAATGCAATCACTTTGAATAAAGGCGTCTCCCAAATGCAAAAATGTAAATGTATTATTGGATTAAGTAGTTGTTCTCATGTTACTCTTCTAACACACCTGATACCCTGATCCTATTTGTCAGAAAGCCTGTTAATCAGAACTGGGTGCCTTTCTCTTTGGCATTTTGGCACTTTGTCACTTTCCTCTTAAATAAACCCAAATAGACCTGTCTGCACCCCTGTGCACCCCTCTCTCACAACCCTTTTTCCCAACTTACTTACTTGCCTTTGATCCTCTATTAATGACTGCAGTCCAGTCCAGAAAGTCTTGCCAGACAATATATACACACTTTTTTTATAGTGTGGTCTTTCAAATGCCAAAAAAAAAAAAACTAAGAAATCATAATATTGAACAACGAACTCAAAACTTCACCTAATCTCTTTCCTAACTTTCCTGTCTCTTTGTTCTGACTCTTTCCAGAATAAACTAATTCGGACAGTCGGGGCTGGTGACCTATAGTCTTCAGTCAGAACTTTTTGGATGATTCTCTCCTGAGCTAATGTCGTTAGGATTCCTGCTTTTTCCATCGAACTGATATTTCTCATTCCATTGACTTTCAAACACTTATTTAAAATGTTGATTGTGGTGTTATACAGTAGAAATTGAAAGACATGTAAAAGAATACTTCCCTCTGTGAGTTAACTAATTAAACACGCACAACAAAGCCCCTTTGGTTGTTTTTCTGTTTTGCTGGAATTCACAGAGTTGCTGGTACTGCTAACTTTGAACAGATGGTAAGGCTCAACCATCTTTGTATTCCCTCTCCTCACCTGTCCTCCCAGCCCCTTTCTCCCTGTTCTTTCTGTTCAGTTTCTCTTTTCACCCTCCCTCCTCATTCTTGGGTTTTGCATGCTGCCTGCAGGGATCGGGCTATGTGTGATTTTGACAAAGCTAGATTTATATTCCCCGTTTACCCATTTATGGGAGTTTCCAGGAGGTTTGATAAGATGGATGCTGTGTATGAGAGATTTTGAAAGGCTTGGTGGCAAGTGTAAATGCTTTAAATATGTATGTTTTTAGCTGCACTTATGTTCTTAGGTAACTAGCATAAATTAAATTCAGTTAAATTAATACTATTATAATATACTTACAAACTAAATAAAATAAAATAAAAATAATTATTTGAGTAATAATTATAGTTTTCTCACATTACTAAAAATTAGTTAATTGTATTGTTATATATTTCCTTAGGTAATTAATTGCAGTTAGTATACAGTTCTCAAAACAAAAGATTGTTAATTTATGAATATTAGGAAAGTAATATTATAGATATTGGTGATTATAGTACCACCTTACAAAAACTGTCAATAAATGTCAAGGTATTATTATACTCCTGAATCGAAAGTTATATTTTGCAAGATCTATAATATATTACATCTCTGTATTCATAAATGAAAAATCTGTTTTTAGAATAGAATTTCAATGTAATGTGTAATAAATAGTAATAATAATTTTTATTATATAAATAATAATAAATGATGAGAAAAATTCTCTGATTCTCTAATTTGTAAAAACATCATGGTAGTATTTTTTGAAGTTAATTTATGACAGGATGATTTGAATTACTGCAGCATACTGATTGTTATTTTTATTATTATTATTTTTTTTAGATTTTGATTGCAAAATATGCTTTTCAAAAAAATTTGCTTAAAAAATTCTTATTGTCCTAAAATTGGTTTCATTTTCTTAAGGCAAAATATAATTTCATATAATTTCAACCCAGTCATTTTTATGTGAGATTCAGAAGTGAGTAAAAATGAAAACGTAGCGTGATGCCTTATTTTTCTTTCTTCTCTATTGTCTGTTTAGAAGAAGCTGGTGCAGAGGAAGGTGAGGTGGTCCTGCTGAGGCACCTGAGGTCTTGCTGGAAACAGCCGAGGCCACTGGAGGGAAGACAGGAACTCTTGAGACCGTTGTGGAAAAGGTTGCCGAGACGGTCGTAGAGACTGCAGAGGTGGTTGCTGAGGTGGCGGGGGTTGTTGCTGAGACAGCAGAGGAGGTGGCAGCGGTGGCAGAGGAAGTGCAGAAGGTAGCAGAGGAAGTAGAAGCAGCAGCAGAGGCTGTCGTAACTCCTGTTATCCAAGCTGAAGAGCCGGCGTCAGAGAGCAGCGGTACGCCACCAGCCTCCCAAGATGAGGCAGTAGCAGAGGCCACTGGTACAGAGTCCTAAATGGCTCATTGGTACTCAAACACTCACCCACACACACAAGATATAGAAGACTCAAATGTTCTGTTTAGCAAAATGGTCACGGTCTCACTTTATCTGAACATGTTAACCTTACATCCTAAGAAGAACAAAAATTGGCACCTGAACAAAATTTAGAGAGATTTCATTGCTTGAATCCTGCAGGTCTCTCTATCTATCCTCGTTTTTCCTCTTTTACAAGTAGATTCTTTAGTCATAAACTGAAGTTTTAAGATGCTCAGAGACGCATGAACTAAATGATAGTGTATGTGATTAACTGTATAGTCCTTATCATACTGTACTTCCTCTGGTTGCATCGATGTTATACTACAGAATTAGATGCTTGCGTTGCAATGTCATCCTACTTTATAGCACACAGCTTATTGTGTATATTTTTGCTGTATTCCTGGATTTTGCTGGAAATATTTGAAAATTATATAAATACATTTATAACTTGAAAAAGTTATAAATTATAAGTTTTTCAAATATTGATCACTGTAGAAACCACTGTGAGAATCCAAAGTTGCTGCTTTTTGTTACATGTGACCAACATCTACTCCTGTTCTCCTAATTTCTTTCTCTTAGCTTCACTCTCACTCTCAATCTTCTAACAAATCTGAGCCAGCCTCCTGTCATTTTTAACCTCTATTCTGCCTTACTTCCTATTTGAGGCACAAGTGAACGCAAAGACACCAAAAAGCAAATGTACTGCTGTATGTAGTTATTTGTTGTTTTATAATAACAGTAATAGTTCGGTTATTAAATTTTGGATTTGTCAAAACGTATTTCTCTGCCAGATATCACTTAGTTGGTACACGCCTATTAATATTGTGAAAACTGTGAGTGTTTTGCTCCCTAGCAACTAGGCCAGCTTTATTTCTGTATTAGTTTTCCCTTTCTACTCCTCTGTATGACTGAACTGACAGAACTCAGTAACTTACCAAGAAGTCAAGTGTGTGTGATTAATGAAATTGCTCATTTACTTGAAAAATGCAGTCATGTATTAAAAATGGATAAGGGTTTCAAAGCCATTTAATAAAATTAATAAAATGAAATTGATAAATATCAAAAAGATATTCTGTGTTTAATTTCTTTTTTTTTCAGAAAACACAACAAACTGAAATATTACATCATAAACACTGACAAGTTGATCCTCTGTTTTTAAAAGTAATGTTTTAAAATGCTGAGTTTAGTGTAAAGGTCATCTGTGTTCTTGTGGTAAAGGTTTTTGTGGTAGTTGTTCTTGTGGTGTGTCCCTTTCTAGGTGATATTTGGCAGTAAAGCCTCTTCGTGTATGTTCTGAATGATGGGAAACCCCTAAATGGAGCTGCATGCTGTGAACATGCATGATTATACTCGCTGAAAATCTCTTACATTCTGTGAAATGCAAAGATACACATCATAGATCATACCTGAAGGCACTAAACTTTGCTTCAGCTGCTTAAGCTTGTTTCTTTGTTGTTATAACTATCACTAATATAGTGGGGATGAACCTCTGTGCTCTACTTTTGGTAGTCGCATTTCTCTCTTTCCCATTGTATCTGTGTCTAGATTAATCTTCTGATTTAAACTACAATCACAAACACACACATAAAACCTCTAAGTCATTTGATACCTCTCAAATATCTTGTGTGTGTGTGTGTGATTATTGGGTGGCTTGATTGTGTCTTGCAGAATCAGTCAGCCCAGCAGAAGCAGAAACAGCAGAGCTGGCTGCTGCCTCCATGATCGAGGCTGTTCCTATGGAGTCTGTATCCGTGGAAGATGTGCCAGTTGAAGCTGTACCAGAGAAGCTCACTGAGGTTCCTACAACAGATCATTTGAAAAGTGAACCTGTAACGGAGGTGGCACCCGTTTCTCCAGTGACAGAAGCAGCACCAGTTTCTCCAGTTGTAGAAGAGCCACCTGTTGCCGCAGTGGTAGAAGAGGCTCCAGTAGCAGAGGAGACACCAGTTGTTTCACCAGCAGCAGAAGTATTTGTTGCTCCAGTGACAGAAGCAGCACCAGTTTCCCCAGTTGTAGAAGAGCCACCTGTTGCCATTGTGGTAGAAGAGGCTCCAGTAGCAGAGGAGACACCAGTTGATTCACCAGTATCTGCAGAAGAAGCGTCTGATGTCCTGGTGATAGAACAGGAAATGTTGGTCATCCCAGTGCCAGAAGAGGCAGCAGTTTCCTTGGTAACTGAAGAAGCTCCTGTTGCTGTGGCTGAAGATGCACCGTTTGTAGCAACTGAAGAACTTGAGGAAACACCTGCAGCCAAAGTAACAGAAGAGGTTATTCCAGTGGTTGAGGAAGGTGTGGAAGTGAAGGCAGCAGAGGTGATTGCAGAAAGTGCAGTTGTGGAGGTTTCAGTAAGTATAGTTGATGAAGAAGCAGGTCCATTTGTGGAAGTTACAGAAAGTGTTGTTGAACCAGATGTTGCGAGCACAGTGGTAGCTGAGGAAGTTGCTCCAGCTGAAACATCAAGTGTGCCTGATTCTTTGGAAGAGCCCAAACGAGACTACATAGTGGTTATCTTGGAGGGAGCTCCCAAAACAGAAAAGAAGCCCATGGTGCTCGGTGTGTCCCCCATGACTGGCGAGATCATCTCTGCCCCTGATGATGGTGAAGAGCGATCGGGAAAGGTAACAGGTAATCTGGTTTAACAATGCAGTGCTGGGTTAACTAGTTAAGTAAATTGATGGGAGCAAAAAATGTGGTTTAACAGAAACATTACTTGATAAATACTTGAAATGAGTTGAATAGTGAATTAGTGAGAGTATGGAAAGATATATTAAGACAAAGATGCATGTATTCTGATGTAAGTTCTTTATATACCTTGTAACATCCTTTTTATGATCTAAATGTTACTTTTTAATGTTGTTCATAGGGCAAGCGCCGTATGCTTAAAGTGCAGATGTATTAGCACCAACTAAAAAAGGTAACATTGTGAAAATCACGTTTTTTATGCTTGTTTCGTTTATTTTTAATAATATAATATATTTTATAATTGTAATTTGATATTTTTTATCAAATTTAATGTTTGGAAATGTAAACCTTTCTATTATAGTATTGTATAATACTTGGATTTTAAAATATATTATATAATATTTCACAATATTAATAATATTTCACAATATTAATTTTTACTGTATTCTCAAATCAAATAAATGCAGCCTTTATGAGCACAAAAGACTTCTTTCAAAAACATTAAGAACTCTTACATTGACATGAGATTTTCATTCTTGTTTTGTCTTTTTCTCAGTTGGGAGCAGTCAGATGTTCTGGGATAGTAAACCGGTTCCCTGATAAAGAATTAGTAATGTGCCTTCCCCTTTCCCTATTTCCTTGACCCCCTGGATTTCAGTAATCCTTACACTGGGCCCAGAATGCTGTTTCCTTCTGACTCAGTGGTTCACTTCTGAGTGTGTTTACTTCATGTGAACTTTCACTTCACTCTGATGTGAGACATACAAGTTTCTTGACCATTATAATATGCATGAAAAGCTGTGACCTATCTTTATACCCTTTTTAAATGGAACTCCACTCTTTTTGAGTCAACTGCACATTGGAGCCTATACTATAGTGAACCCTACCTCAAACATCACATTAGTAGGACATGTCTTGGAATTGCCATGTCAATAGTTACAATACCAGCAGGGCTAAAGATTTGCTACAAACACTGTCATATCTGCATGCTGACCCCAAGTTTTTTGGTTAGACATCAGGTTATCCTCTATCTTCAATATATGCTATTTTTCATTTGCATTATTTATGAATTAACAATATTTTTTATTTGTACCTCTCTACCTCAGCTTGAAAAGACAGTGTTCTCTTTTTTCCAGTAACCAGTCCAGTATTAATTTTTAAAGGCTGACATTACAATATTATCCAAAAGGCAAACCCCACTGCTGCATCCTTTGCCTTTGTTTTCCTGTTCTCTCTTAGTTTGTTCTGTTGATCCATCAGAGTTGGTCACCATCATCAAACCAGTGAAGTTTCCTGTGATTATAAAAAAATGTTGTTTGGCAGGTGTAGTAATTAAATAAAGTAATAAATTACTTTGCTTGATGTGGCAAAAACAAGGTCCCCAAACCTATTATGACAAAGTTACACTTTCTTTGATACTACAGTTTTGATGCTCATTTGATTTGAGATTTTAGACTGGTAGACAGACATACTATATCGAGCCAGAAGGGAAATTAAGATCGGATAAAAAAAAACATACAACTACCTAACAATTTTGTCTCTTATTTCCTTCATGTTTCAAAAGGGACCTTATTAGTTTTACAAGTAAGATAACTTTATAATGTGAATGTGAGGGAATAATTTGAAGTATAGTTCAGTATAAAGGGTGTGTACACGGGTTCTTTTTTGTTTTTGTTTTAAGGGTTAAGGATGTAATACACATTTATTTGCTCTTTTGAAGTTTCACCTTTCACTGTAGGCCCTAACTATGGTTTTTTAAACTGTGAATGTATGTCAAAGAAAAATAAAGAGTTGAAAAACATTTCTGTGTGATCAGGGGCAGATTTAGTGAATTGGGGGCCCCAGGCAAAATCTAGGAATGGGGCCCTATACATTTGCACACATTTACTTCGATAAACCTTGAGGTTCCTTTTTTGTTGTGATGTTTGCTGGTGCACAATGGTGCCCCATAGTTGTATCCAGTGTTTCTACATTTTTCATGCACATGTTATGATGGCTTTCTTTAAAGAAATAGCAATTGATTTACAGTTGAGATAAACCTCACAATTGAGCCTTTAAACCACCTTTTTTTTAAGAAAAGGGATGAGTCAGAAGTATAAATTATATACATTTAAAATGGGGTTATGTGGTGGACTGGTCTGAACAAAAACTGCAGACTGGATTATTGAAAATGAAACTGAAGAAAAAAGTAATGAAAAGGAAATTAAACCTTTACACACATAAGGATTATATCAACCAAAAAAGTAACTGCTTATGCGTCCTCTACTTGGGTCCTGCTCATAAATGAGTAAGCGGCATTTAAAACAATAAACATATAATAGCCTACGCACTGTTGCTCAATATTTAATTACAGCTTCAGATGCATATTTTCATTTGCTAGAAGCAGGATACACGAGAAGCACGTTCAACGTTTAATGCGCATCTTGTGTATGAAAAGCATTTTATGGGGCCCTTGGCTTTTGGGGGCCCAAGGCGGTCACCGACCTTTGACAAATGAGTAATGGCGCTTTTCCACTGCGTGGTACGACTCGGCTCGGTTTGTGTTTCCACTGCAGTTTAGTATCGCTTTAGAGTGGGCGGGATTATTCACAGGTCATTATAGTTGCGCCGCCTCTACTGCCGCGACTCCTAAAAAACTTTTTCATTCCAAAGTGAACCGTACCGAGCCGTACCATGCAGTGGAAAAGCGCCATAAGTCCGCCCCTGTGTGTGGTTGTGTTTGACTAAGTTGAAGAGTGTTTCTATGTGATTATTAGGTGCAGATTTCTCTGTTAATAAGTTGCAAGATTGGATTTGGAAATGGTCCTATTTTGGTAAATTCTTCAGCATAGTAATAAAGATTTTAAATTTGAGGTTACGACTGTACAGATTGCCATTTCAATTATATTACTGTATATTTGAAATATAGCCAGGCATAACATGTCTGTACTTCATTGTCTATATTATATCTGCCTGCTACCTCCCTCAGAAACATTTGCTAATTTAAACATATTATTATGATATTATTTATTGTGATAGTATTATAAATAGTTTGTCATGATCACTATCCTATTATTTTTGTTTGTGTTTTTAAATTGAGCTTGCTGAAATTTTAGCACGCGCGCACCTGACAAGGGTGTGTGTGCCGTCACTTCCGGTCGCTGCGCAGTTCGTTGGTCGGATCCTGCAACGGGAGGCCCGAAACCAGCTACGCAAAACATTACCTACTACACCAACGCAGCCTGCCAAAACGCATTTCTTTTTATATTTTACATTGACCAAATAGGCATCTGTGTATCGCCTGCATGCGTGCTTTTTGTCAGCGAGCAGTTTACGCAAGTTGACCAGCTTTATCGTCAACCAGTCAATCTGTCATTAGCATGGTTAGCATGCTAACCTTATGACAGAGTGGACTAGACTGTCTTGAGGTGCACCAAACGACAAGAAATCGCCACAAACGGTGAGAAATATCCTATTTTTCCATGTATACGTACATTAGAGGTTAAAGTTAATTCATTTAGATATAATTAGAAGGTATGTGGTTTGTTTTAGCGCAGCTGTTTATACAGCAGGCGTTTGTTTATCGATCTAATCATTTGTGTCCCGATACAATTTTTGTAAAAGTTAATTTGTTTGTGATTTGCTTTCTTTGCATGGTTGTTGCTAAAAATCTGTTCACTCCTTGTTAAAAAAATAAGTTGATTCAATGTTATTGCAGGAGAATGGTGGCGCTATTTGAATGTCCAATAATAACAGACTCCTAGTCTATCAGTCTAGTGTCAGTGTTTACATTTTGTTATACTTGATGGAAAACTGTGATAAAGGGCAACATAGTAGAGAAAAATATATGCAAAGATGGGGCATGAAATGGGCACAACCCTTAGGGGGTTTTCTATTGAGAAAAAACTAAAACATTGAATATGATTGGGCTGAGATCACATTTGCCAACAGGATACAGGCCTCTTCCGTTTTCTTGTTTTGTTTCTGCGTGTGTGTAAGCATTTGTTTTTGCCTGAAGGACTGCTTGTGATCTTTGTAAGAATATTCGATTATTTCCATGCCAACTGAAAAGGCATCAGATGATATCAGTACCCACTTGGCCTAATTAGTCACATGATTTAATTCACATGGCTTTGGGAGATTTGTTTATTGTAATTCTAAAATATTATAATTAACTTACAATGGTTTATCTGAACAGTGTGTTGAGAGGTATGGTTTTAAGTTATGAATATTTTCAAAGATAAGCACAATGTGTTCCACACTGCATTTACCAATGGCTTTTTTTTTTCATTTCTCAGGCTGTGACATCACTCAAGGTCATCAGCAGGGGCGAAGTGGATAAGTGCAGGTCTGACACAGAGGAATGAGTTATGACCTCTGTGGTGATTGTAGATGGTGGAGGGAATATATTGGAGTATGTCGCTGGAGACGAGGAAGCTCAGCAGGTGAAGTCTGCACTTGTACAAAATGTACACACTCATATTAGAATTGCAACTGAACTCAAATCTACATTTTAAGGAAAATCAAAATGTTTGTTTGTTTGTGTTGCCAGGAGTTTTGTCCTGATGGGGAGGAGGCCGATGGAGAGAAGGACTGCCCTGCAGTGATAGTGGAGCAGGTGAATAGCGCTGATGTGGAGCAGTGTTATGCTGCTCAGGTGTTAGTCTATGATGATCAGAATACCTACCTGGTGCAGGATGTGGCTGAGGAACAAGTTGTGGAGACTGAGTTGCAGGAGATGGAAGCAGGTAAGCAATAATTCTCGCAATTGTCAGGGGGCTGTATTTCCATGCAAGGAAAATTTTGTATTATGCATTTGCTTGAAAGTGCAATCAGTGAGGTCAACTTGTGGCTAACAGTTGCACGTATCACAGTAATTTTGAAAAGCTTGATTGCATTGACTTTGACATGTTTACCACCAAACATGATTTCCAAATATGCCCTATTTTTTTTTTTTTTCTTTTAAAGAGGTCCTATTATGCTCTTTTACAAAGTCTTGATTTTGTTAGTGCAGCTCAACCAGGTCTCGTCCCATTCGTCGATATTTGTGATATCACAAATCCCAGAAAATATGCGTTGTAGTCCAAACGAGTCGTTCGTTGTAGTTTTTGAAAAGTGATTTCTGTTAAATCAAATATCTCCTTTTGAAGTGGACTTTGAGCTTTGTAACTTTGCAGATCTTTTTTTATGCTCAAACAGCAACATTACAGACTAACTAAAGTTGAAAATGTGAAAAAGCATAATAGGACCCCTTTAACAGCAGGAACAGCTAAAGAGGGACATCTTGTGGCGTTTTTGTGGAAGTAATAAAAGATACAAATTAGAAAAACAAAAACAAAGTTTATAATTTGTAGGATTAGTACACTTGAAACACTTGGAAAAAGGGTAAATAAGTTATACAAACTTTAATCTGGATGAAACCAATGGTTTTGTAATACTTTTGTTTGTTCTCTGTGCTCAGAGATGCAAAATACAACATTGACTGCTCAGAATTGTATGTACCTTTTTAAAACGCAGAAAAAAGGCTTATGTATAGTTGCATTGTCTTCATTGTAATTAAAGGCAGAGAAATATTGGTAATTATTGGTATAATATTGGCGAGGAGATTATTGATCGTTTATAAACCGCAAGCAGCTGGGATGACTACCCAGTTTAAATGTATCTCAACACCAGTTCGATTTACTCAGCAAAGCTAGTAAACAATAAATAAAAAAAAAAACTCACTCATCACAGAAGCGTGTCACGTGATTTGAGGTAATGAGCGCTGGGCTCCCGCTGAAGTGAAGGATGCAAAAGCGCTTGACAACCAGGAAGTGAAGAAGAGCTATCGTTTTAACCCGTGCGCCAACTTTAAGTAATACTAAGGCATTTCTTGCTATTTTGTTTTAGCGAGACTTTTATTCTGTGTTTGTAGAGTAATATTTGCAATTGGTGTTGTGTGTATTTAAAATAGTTCGTTTACAGTCGGTTATGATTAATTCTTAGCGGATTGATGCTTACTGTCGGAACCAGGAAGTGTGTTTGTTTTCTTTTTGCGTCTTAGCCACGCTATGTGTTATAGTGTTTATAACGGGGTTTACTGTTTAACAGGGTTTCGTGGTAGAGCCTGAAGCTTTAAATGTTTTGTAGCAGCCGTGTAATTTTTGTTGGCTTTGATTGTTTGTTTAAATCAGCTAACGGTTCTGCTCTTTATTGATGTATTTTCTAGATTAACGAAGACGATAATGAATGACTAATTTGTTGCGGTATATTTTGAAGGATAACGGGTGCGGGATTGCTTTTTTACATTAAAAGCGTCGTGCAAGAAATTTGAATTGACCGCTTTTGGTTTTATGAGACTTACTCGAGATTGTTGCTGAAAACGTAGGGAACATGTGGTTTTATAAACAAATAACGTTTCGATATGTTTTCTTTGACTATTCAAGCACTTTCGCTTGGAGCAATATATCAAATATATGATTAAAAATACGCTTTTCGTTTTCGAAGTTTAGGGCGGAAGTGTACTAATATGCGTTGAGTGACAGGACTCCTGGCCAATGAGCGCTTAGTATTGTTTCGTAAGCTGCAGTGTAGCCAATAAACACATCGAAATAGAAATATATTTTTCTTTACCGCCAATTTATTAGTTTATGTACAGGAAAATGTTTGTGAACGCAGAATGCTCTTTTAATCAAAAGCAAGCTCAATTTTAAATCTTCTATATCAGTTTTTGGTCCTGTAACATCTGTTTTCACATTAGCCTTAAACAAAGCAAAAGGATTTCTTGCTTTAGAACAGTGTATTTAAATTATTGTATTTGTTCCTTTTTTTTTTTATTGTGCAAGAAAATTCTATTTTTTCTCTTTCTTAGTGGAGGTCTCTGTGCATGATAAAACTATTGAAGCAGCTGAAGCTCTGCTGCACATGGATTCACCAGCCAGCTTGCAGGGGGATCGCAGCACAGGTGTGATTTACATCTACACATGTACTGAATGCTGTAATACAGGCCGTTTGCACTGTCCTAACTTACATTACTACTACTTGCTCTGTATATCAAATATGTATGAAGAGTAAAATGAACAGTAGATCTCAATCTCTGCAGAGGAGCTTTTATCTGAGGTGGAGGTGGAAGTGAGAACCGAGGATATGGGACCCGTCGCCAAGGATATTGTTGTCCTGCAGGAGACCGATTTACTGAAGAAAAAAAAGCGAGGTGAACCACACTTCCTATTACCCAAGACCATGAACTACAGATATGTTTGGAAATGAATGCATGATTATTGCTTCATATTATAATACATTGCATTTGCTTAAAGTTTGCTTTCAGCTCAATTTCTTAATTATATTACCTAAGTGGAAAAGTCAACATGGCATAGTTCAAAAACTGTAATTTTCTAGAAGAGATTCATTTGTTTGCTGTGATCTTCCCCAGCAGGACGAAAACCCAGAACTCCACGGAGTTTCTGTGATGGTTCTCTGGATATGGTCTATAAGAGGAAATCAAAAGACAGCAAGGGTGAGTGTTTCTGTTTTTTTGTGAAAGAGAATTCTATTTTCTGGTGCCACAAATGTTAAGTCTGTCTCTTACAGGCTCAACTACTTACCTGTGGGAGTTCCTATTGGACCTTCTGCAGGACAAGGAAACCTGTCCAAAGTACATTAAGTGGACTCAGAAAGAGAAGGGCATATTCAAGCTTGTGGATCCCAAAGCGGTGTCTAAATTATGGGGCAGACATAAGAATAAACCTGACATGAACTATGAGACAATGGGGAGGGCACTCAGGTAATGTCTGATGTTTAAAAAAAAAAAAAAATTAATTTTTTGGAAACTATAAAATGTGCTAGCAGTCTTGATTGATCTTTTTTTTTTTTCTTCTTTATTTTTTATATTTATTTATTGTAGGTATTACTATCAAAGGGGCATTTTATCAAAAGTGGAAGGCCAAAGGCTTGTGTATCAGTTTAAGGAGATGCCCAAAGACATTGTTTTCATAGATGATGACAATATGGACGACAGCATTGATGAAGGAAAGAGAGAATGCCCAGCTGCATCCAGTCGCAGCAATCCAAAAGGCAAAGGGATGCTGGTCTCTCCCTCTTCTGCTGTACCTAAAATCATCAATCTAACCTCAGGACAAGATGCCTTTATGGCCGTGCAACAGTCGCCAGACAACATGGCAACAGCCCCTGGGTATTATATCAAAATGTCTTTTTGTTAATCGTTAATTGCTTATTTCATATGGCCCTATAGTGTTTAAAAGTTTACCGCTAACAGTTGCATGTATCACAGTGCTTTTTGGTTGTTTCCAGGACAGTGAGGCTTGCCATGCAGGTTCCTGTACTCATGACAACACAGGGTCAGAAAATCTCCACAGTAACTGTCAATTCTCCCACCATCCGCTCGCCCATCTTCCCTGTGCCCAACTCAGTCACTGGGGGTAACAGCGCAGGCAAAGTGGTTCTCCAGGCCGTGCCAACGCTAGTGCCTGCTCGGGGCCAAAGCGGTGAGAGAATCACCTTGCAGCTCATCACCATTCCCACCATGCCTGGCAGACCCGGCACTCCCATCACTCTGAGTACACTCTCCCCTGTCACCGTGTCTACCAGCAACGCCCAAGTCCTGAAGCTCGCCGTCACCTCCAACATCACCACCACTGCCTCCACAGCTCCTGTAACTGTGGTGACCTCGCAGCCGGGAGTGACAGTGGTGCCGAACGTACAGCCAGCGATGTCTTTACAGGATGTGACTATTATTAAGGTTGAATCTCCTGAGGTGTCTGTAGATCAGACAGTTAACAGGGCTGCAGAGAACACACACACAAACCCCACGACCACACAGAGCTGAGCAAACATCAAACGTCACTGCATTCACTCACAGGAACCAACATCAATGCTTGTGACACAGATACACATAAAACAAGTGATGTGAAGAGTGGCTGTCTCTTATGTGAAACGGATGAAACCAGCACTACAGCTCAGGTGCATGTTGACATCCAACACTAGAACCACTGTGTCTAGCCTGAGTCTGGATTAGACGTCAGATGGCCTTTTTTCCTCCTTTTATTTCTTAAATTTATCTATTCAAATCACGCTTTGTTATAGTATACCATCTGTGCTGTGATGCTGTAGGAATGAACCTCACTTGGTGCTAAGGACCGAGACGAAGTCATATGTGTGAAGAGAAACAGCCAAGATTTTGATCACCTGGTAATTTGGAGTATCTGTGCATGGACATACAAAAGAATCTGTGCATAGACATACCATTGTGGTAGTTATTGATAATAAAACAAGCAGCCTTAGGTCAGCTTTTTTTCTCCTGAATCATTACTTAAAGTAATTGATTACGTTTATTGTGTAAATATTTTTTATTTTTTTTTTACAGTTTAAAGGAAACTGTTTTCTGAAGGACATTCAAATGTTTTTTCCTGTCATTTCAGACTTTTTAAGTAATTTTCTTTCTGTGCATTTATCACTGTATGTTTTCTGTATCATGCATTCACTGCTTTGTATTTTGCAGATAATTTTTTTCACATGTACAAAAAAGGGAAAGAATGTCTTATACAGTATATTGAATATTCAATATATGAAGCATATATTTTGTTGTATTCTTACCCTTAAAATGTATCCAAGTAGATTTAAATATAGAGAAATATGCAAACAACTGGTTCTAAGTTTTTTTTACTAGAAATTAAATCATGTAAATGTGATCTTGATCGAAAGATTTTAAAAACCTTTATCCAGTCATTACAATGACACATGGAAAAATCATGGAGGTTCATTGGTCTAAGTGTGGGAAACCTGTCTTCATGGTATGAAGTTTGATCTTAGTAATTTCAGTTCAATTTCTGTCCAGAAACCTTATTTCACAACCCAAAGAATCTACATTCCTGCACACAAACTTTCCCTACACATACAGTTTGATATTAGATGTTCTACTGTAGATACTTTATTAGTCTCTGTGGAATGTACTAGGATTACTGCAGAGCTCTTTACTATGTTGGTAACTTTAAACAAAGCCTTAAAAATCTGTATTTCTGCTAATTGGCTCAGAGAGATCCGGACCACTACATTCCTGCACACAAACTTTCCCTACACATACAGTTTGATATATGTTCTACTGTAGATACTTTATTAGTCTCTGTGGAATGTACTAGGATTACTGCAGAGCTCTTTACTATGTTGGTAACTTTAAGCAAAGCCTTAAAAATCTGTATTTCTGCTAATTGGCTCAGAGAGATCCGGACCAGAATAGATTGGCTTTGAAGGATGACAGTCTTTGCATCCAGATCATAAAATATTTCACCATTAAAGGATGGATTTAGAAGGCTGCAAGAAGAATTTAACAAAATAAATGATCAAGGTGATGTAGAAAAAAATTACAATGTTACTTTTGGCACTCCAGCGGTTTAAGCATAAAACTACAGGTTACGTGCCGAGGAACAATATTCTGGTAATTAGGTGAGTTGTGCTTCGACTCGGCTAGCCTGTGCGGATGAATCTCGTGGCTTGAGGCGCACCATGGTTACAGATGATTGTGCGAATGTCACTAACATCAAAACTCCCAATGAAAGAAAGATGGATATCAGAAAAATATGTCTTATGAGCAAGTAAGTAGCTTATGAGCCTCTGTTTAGACTTGCGAAAACATTTTTTTTTTCTAAATATATTCATGTTTTTCTACCCTTTACCCTGTAAGCAAATATGAAACGAGCCCAATACATTCTTGTAGTTGAAATCAAAAGCAGATTTTTTTTTTCAAACCAGTCCAGTTTTGCTTGTCATTAAAGAAAGCGATCACACAATTTAAATACACTGTGATGTATTTGGATTACTGGTCAGTGGAAAACATAGTGTTACTAAAAGAAAAAAGTACAGTCACTATAAATATAAACATCTTTCCACTAGTGGAACCTTTTAATCCATAATGTGCATCTTCCTGAGATCATCCTTTAGCACTTAATAAATTACAATATATTGCACAACCTCTGCTTAAACAATAAGAGTATAATAATAGTTAATCTCCTTCAAGGATAGTAAGCACAGAGGTGCATTAAGACCTACATCAGCAAGTAAAAATAAGGTTTGTGTGAATAAGATAAGTTACATTCTTTGCAATAATGCATTCTCACATTCAGACATACACACACACGCACTAGGAATTTCCTAAGCTATTCTGGATCCCTATTGGAGATGAAGGCCGTGAGCACTAATGATTGACAGCTACATGAGCCTATGAGGCTGCTGACTAAAGCTTAAATCACACACCAGTGACAAATGATCAGAGGGATAATGATATGACGGAAGCCGGTCTGGCCCGATCTGCTCTTCATTCGGTATCCTCAGCACAGTGTCCACCTGGAACGCTCTTTCCGAGTACCAAATGTAGTCCAATGTGGAGCGGCTCTCTCCGCTTGGCCGGATCTTCCAGCTGGTGTAGGGCGGCTCTGTGTTCCTGTTCTCACTCAGACACTTATAAGCGCTGTCTAGCCCCAGTGGAGAAGTCATAAAGCACCTGTACACTTCCTCACTTGGTTCTGCATTAAAATCCCCACATACCACCAACGGAATACCCTCTTCGCTTTCCCCAACCCTAGTCCTGTTTTCATCATCCATCTCCGGGTGCGACTGTGTGGTTAGGTCACAGAGCTGCTGGAGGAGATGAGCCCCCTGTGCACTACGAAACGCCTCCCAGCCGCTCCGTGCTTTCAGGTGTGTTACTGCCACGCAGAAGACTTGACCTGTGAGCCTGCAGCGAAGCGTAGCCACGACGGCCACCTGGTTGGTTTTGAGCATCATGACAGAGAGTCTGAGGTGAGCGGTGTGGAGCAGCTGGAAGCGACGTCGGTTGAAAAACAGAGCGCAGCCATCGGGGCCATTGTTATTGTGAACATCCAGGCAGGGGGAGCATGGCTTGGGGCAGAAGCTGCTCTGGTAGCCTAAGCTGGCGAGCACAGGCTGGAAGGTGTCAAAGTAGTGGTCCACCTCCTGTAGACACAGCACATCTGGCCTGTAGGTAAGGATCTCTTCCAGTATAAGATACTTCCTCTCTGACCAGTTCAACGCCTCAATCGGGCAGCGCACAAAACCATCCTTGCCTTCGCCCAGAGCTGCAGATACACAAGAAAAATTAAGAATGTTTACATCACGTATTGAGCACAATATGGTAGCATTATGGTGTCTTCAGTCCTAGTTTGATATAAAGATACATTTTGAAAAAATACAAATGTAGAGCCTAACACAATTGATTAGCTTCAAATATGAATGAGATATGTTTAAAACAATAATTTTAAAAATAATTACAGAATTTGACTTTCATTCTAAACAGACTTGTGTCACGTGTGTGCTGATTATAAAGTGCATGACAAAGAAGGGAGATCCAAAATAAGTCATTTAATATAAATTCACGAGGAAGCAACAGAAATAGCACTAGCGCAAGGTAGCACAACAATAGAACACCAAATAGCTGGCAGAAAACTGAACAACACAGGGAGTATATATAATGGTTAAATTAACAAGACACACCTGAAACTACTAGGTAACCAAGGCAACTAATGACAAGAACAGAAACTATGGAGACAGGAACTAAACAGGGCAGGAGAACAGAAACAGAGAAACTCAACAAAAAGTCCATTATGGTGACACATTGACATTCTTAACACTGGCCTCTTCTGAAATGTATCACAAAAATATTAAGCAGCACAACTGTTTTCAACACTGACAATAATAGAAATTGTTTGTTGAGCAGCAAATCAGCATATTAGAATTATTTCTGAAGGATCATGTGACACTGAAGACTGGAGTAATGGCTGTTGAAAATTCAGCTTTGCCATCACAGGAATAAATTACATTTTAAAATATATCAAAATTAGGGTGACCATAGGTGCTATTTTTCCGGGACACATCCTGGCCAGGATTTCTATATTCCCTATATTACTTTGATGTCATACACCGATCGGTCTGTCCAGCGCAAAACAAAGCCAAAACCTGGATATTTTAGGCAATATAGAAATCTTGGCCAGGATGTGTCCGGGAAAAATGGCATGTATGGTCACCCAAATCAAAATTTCAAAAGCTATATATAGCATGTATTTAATGCTTTTTGAGAAAAGTTTTTTTGTTTTTTTACAATATTTTCAGATAATATTTTAATAATTTGTTTTGGCTTTAGTACAGTGGCAATATAAATGTATATTATTTACTTTTTTTTACACATATTTCTCACAGTATAAATGAGTCTTTACACATGCAAATATATAGCTGCCTTTTAGGAAGCTGGTGGCATTAAAAAGCATAAAACCTCTGATTTCAGTTACCTCCTGTGAATCAACTATGAATCAAATACATGACATAAGCAGACAGACTCTGTACCTTGTGCTAAGATGTTCCACTGCATGATGCGGATGGGTGTGTTCTGCAGTGAGCAGGCTCTGGTCATAACAAAGTCTCGGTGCATTCGAGGAGGCCGGTTCTTCAAAACCTCCTCGCATTCACGCAACAGAGCGTCCGGGTCAGCCTGCTCATACTCGTAGTCGTCAGAATCCACATGTGAGTCTGCCAGCGCAGCACTGCTCAGAGTCTGGGCCAGAGTATTGAAGAGTCTGCTGCTGCCACTACTGCTGCTTCCCATCTGACACACTGCACACACACACACACATATCACAAAACAGGAATACACACTCTGGTATAGTTGTAGAAATTTTTATAAAACTTTACAGATTCATAATGATTGATGAATGTTTATTAACATAAAATCTTAGTATAGTATGACGTAAAGGATGTATGTGTGTGTGTGTGTGTGTATGGCAAGTCAAAACAGAAAAGGTTTTTCCATGTTTTTAAAACATTTTACCCTTTTTGCAGTTCACTTTAATATTCCTGTAGTGTCACAAATTAATTAAAAAAATATTGCACATAAAATCAAATGAGAACATAAAAGCTGCGTGTAAAATACACAAGATTTGAAGCCATATATGCCTTCAGGTTTTTTTTCTTAAAAAAGTCATTATATTTATCTACTTCATGCCTCTTTTAAGTATATATTGTCTGATTACACCTTACTTTAATTTCTGTTGTTGCTGTTCACCAGGTAAAATGATTGTGTATTCTACAAACTGCTGTCACTTGTATATAGTACACAGTATGAAAGATGACACAACATACTTTATACAAAACAAACAGCAGCCAATGAAGATATAAATAGTAGCGGTGCAGCACACTGTGTATGAAAATATAAACAGTAGTATGACAGCACGTGGTAGCTATTTAAAGTGCAGATGAATTAGGTCTAAGTACTGTCTGTTGTTGTTAATGTGTATTACTAAAAAAAGTAGAATTAAAAAAAGTAAAACTAGAAACAACATTATTTGGTTATTATTTGATGCTTCACAGTGTATTGTGAGTGTAATGTTGAAAAGTACTACTCCTTTTAAAGCACTGATAAGTTCACAAGGGACATGTCTCTTATGCCTCAGCATCTGTCTGGGCTTGTTTTGAGTCTTTAGAAGAGGTTTAACCAGATATGAATCACCTATTAACATTCTATTTGATTAACCTCACTAGCCTCTCAAACCTTGATGGGTACAAAGACTTGTATGCTAGTTTACCACTATGTACATTATTCATCACGTTAACAGACAATTAAAGAGTTAACTGCAGCCATGGAAACTGCTGTGTATTGTCTGTCATGACAACTCAGCCACACTCACAGACACAACAAGAACAAACTGTTCTGCAGGAAACACTAATCTCCTTGTGGACAGGGAAACAGGAACCTTTATTAGTGCTGTTTGCACTAGAATCACCATTACTATTGCTTATACTTGGTGTATGTAAACCTTATACTAACTTGCCCTAGACATGAATGACATTGTAACTCATATTACTCATAATAGTAATAGATAACTCATATTCTAGCAACTGCACAACCATATACTAAAACACCTCAGAACACATTAGCAACAACCAAAACCAGTAGCACCATGGCAGCAAATTTTGCATTCCTGTCATCTTAATCTTACATTTACATTAATGTTCAAACTTTTTTTTTTAAAGAAATATAAGGAGGCAATACATTTATCATAAATAAAGATATGTTGCAAAAAAATGGTTTCAACAAAAATATTAAGCAGCACAACTGTTTACAACATTGAAAATGAAAATAAAAGTGATTTGGAATGATGGAAGAGTCCACGTTAGCAGCCCTTATTGCCGATATCAAACTAAGAATGAGAATGATTAAGGAAACAAACCCATGGATCAATTTATTATTTAAAATTTGGCATCAAACAAAGAAAATGGGTGGTTTGGAAGATGAATCAAGAATATTAAGACGGTGCGCCTTTATTTTGTCCCAAACAGAATAGATGACCAATTCCGAATCTGGGCTAAGCTAGGAATTTCAAATTATTACACATTTTTTAACAAGGGCAAAATCCAAAGCTTTGAATCGCTGAAAGGAAAATATGGGCTTAATCAAAGTGACTTCAATAGATATCTTCAAGTAAGGCATATTGATTGTAATATTAAACCAGAAATATTGACAATTGCTGAGACAGGAATAATAAAGGTGTTCTTATTAGTATGCAAGGTTCAACCATGTAATAAAATTATTTCAAAATTATATAATGGATTTCTTCAAACTGTACCCGAAGACACTTTATATGTTAGAGACAAATGGAAAATGAAAGGAAATTTGAATATTTCGAATGAGGATTGGGGGAAAATTTGTAAAACACAATGGAAAGCTACAAGCTCTGCCATGTGGAGAGAATTTTGTTGGAAGAATGTTATTAGGTTCTTTATTACACCATCACAGAAAAAACACCAAGGGAAGGGTACTAGCTGCTGGAGATTATGTGGGGAAAAGGAAGCTAACTATTATCATATTTTTTGGGGATGTCAGAAACTAACCCCGTATTGGCAAGAGATTAAAAGGAACTTGGAAGCTGTTTTTGAGAAAGAGATTGCTTTTACTTGTGAATCTCTATACTTGGGTAATTTTGCCCTAGATGGGTGGAACAATAAGGATAAGAAACTGTTGTTAATCCTTCTGGCAGCTAGTAAAAAAGTAATTACTAAAGAATGGTTAAAACCAGAGTCACCCACAATTGAAGAATGGACTGATATAATACACAATATATATGTATATATCTTTTTCATTAAGAACTCAGATGGAAGATTTTTTTCTAATTTGGAATAAATGGATGGAATATATTAAACCAGTACGCCCAGATTTTTCTTGAATTTCAACCGTTTTTTAAGGCAATCTTTTGTATGAGTTGTAAGGAATAGCTCCCCGTGTTCTATTGTATATAGTTGCTGTTAAGAGGAGGAAAATATAATTCACATGTAACATTTCAGAAATTGGTTTTCAAGATTGGGGACATACATACTCTGTAATGACACCGTTTCAGAATTGTAACATTAATATGTATGAATTTTTTTTCTCTTTCTTTCTGAGAAAGTATGTTTGTCCGAGTCTCTGTTTGTATTTTCCCTCTCGATGCTTGTATGCTATTTTAAACTTTTTTACTTTTGAAACATTCACACCTTTTAAAACACACCACAGACATGGACTTTCAAAAACAAGCAAAACACAATGGTTTTAATTGTTTGCTTTTAACAAAGATTGCAATTTTATTTTAAACCATGTGAATTCATTTTAGTTATTCTGGCTTGTTTCAACATGTGTGCTTGAAAAGAAAAAAAAAAAAAAAAAAAGAAGAATAAAAGCAAATCAGCATATTAGTAATGATATGATATATTAATATATGAGTAATGTCTGCTGAAAATTCAGCGTTGCTATCACAGAAATAAATATATATTTTAAAATATATTAAAATAGAAAACAGTTATTTTAAATTGTAATATTATTTCACAATATTACTGTTTTTACTGTATTTTGATCAAA
Source organism: Sinocyclocheilus anshuiensis (assembly GCF_001515605.1). Lineage (NCBI taxonomy): Eukaryota > Metazoa > Chordata > Actinopteri > Cypriniformes > Cyprinidae > Sinocyclocheilus > Sinocyclocheilus anshuiensis. The sequence goes on along the minus strand of NW_015557063.1, from coordinate 867,159 downwards.
TAAATGCAGCCTTGGTGAGCATGAGATGTCTTTCATAAACATTAAAAAACGTTATTGACCCCAAACATTTGAATGTGAGTGTAAATAAAATTAACATTTAAACAAACACACATTCATATATTGTAGGAGTAATTCTGATCATTTAAATTAAATCAATTTTGACTTAAATGTTTATGCCAGACACACAGCTTTGATTTATTAGTCTTACGCATATCATCAGATTTCATCTTGTTCCACTTCCGTCGTCTCCTATACCTCCTCAAGAACTCTGCATCCAGCCTCTCTCTCTTTATATTTGTGTTTGGTTATGTCTTCGTTAAATTGAAAAAGCAGAATCTAATGACTGACAAGTAAAGATTTTCTATTTATTAAAGGTCAAGTGCTGAATACTCAGGGCTGTTCATGGTCATTGCTTAGTAATCATTTAAACCACACAGCACCCATACAATTTAAACCAACCAGTTTTATAAGTCACATGCAACTCTTGTATCATATCTGTCATCTTGTCTAAGTTTAAACTCACCATCTCTAGACATCCACTGCAACTAAATCAATGACTATTCAGGGTCTATGGCCCGTATGGTCATTTTCTCAAACATTTAGGTCTTATACTCATCTAAAAAACTTATAATCACATATCTCTTTTAAAAATACCTCTAATTATATCCTTTTCCATTGAATGTCTCCGATGCAGGTCAACTAAAGGCACAATCCTCTTCTCTTTGACTTTGAGGGAGTGCACGACTAATCCAGTGCTGATCCAGTGTCCGGTCAGTAGGTTAGTGTATGACAGACAGAGAGAACACTAGCATTCACCCATTGAGCTCTTACACTTTCGTATGTGAAGATTCTGGGGGCTGCGGATGTGATAGTGTTTGTATCTGTGTACGTGTTCCCGCACAAAGGGGCTCCTGATCCTGAATGAACCAGTGTGTCTGTGCTTCCCCTACCATTCATTCTGAACAATGAAAAATCACGAGAGGGACTCGAATCCTGCCAGCGCATACATGTGCACACACTCGGTTATGCACAGTGAAGAGAACACTTCAGCCCTAATTTAACATATAGTTTGAGGAAGACAGTGTGGCTTATTAGTCTGGAATGTAATAAAGCTCACAATTTTTCACTAACTCTTTACAATAGGTTTAAACTTTGTTAACGTTAGTTCATTCATTATATAATTTCTTTTTTTATTCAACAAGCTGGCTTTAAATCAAGATCAAAAGATTTTCACAATCAGATCTATTTTAAATAAATGTTGTTCTTTTGAACTTTCATCAAAGAATCCTGAACAAAATTGATCTTGGCTACCACAAAATTATTAACCAGCACAACTGTATATTAATAATTATAAGTAATGTTTCTTGAGCACCAAATCAGCATATTATTACTTCAGAATTATTTCTGAAGGATCATGTGACACTGAAGACTGGAGTAATGATGCTGAAGATTCAGCTTTGCCATCACAGGAATAAATTACATAATATTTATATATTAAATATATTAAAATAGAAAACAATTATTTTAACTGCCTTTGTGAACATGAGACTTCTTTCTTACAGACCCTAAACTATAAAATATTAAAAATATTACATAATTTTATGCATTATGAAAAATTATAAAGTAACAATGAACAGTATATTTATAAATTAACATTTACCTAGACTAACAAATGCTGTAAGAAATGTTGTTTATTGTTATCAAAAATTATGTATTAATAACTAAAGAACTATTGTAAAATAGTGTAATATGTTCTTTAGTTACTGAAAAAAAAAATCAACCTATCACCCAAAAAAAAAAAAAGTCAGTTTTGGAGCATGAGATTATAAAGCCTTATTACACAACTGATGCACATCGCTGAACTCTCTCCCCAAGCTCTGACATTTAGCATTTCATTTGACACAGAAGTTTATGAAGCGAAACTTCATATTTGCCTGTTCTGACTTGTATACATACTTTAATCTGGAGATGTAACATTAGGCTTGGTAAAACTATCACGTGAGAATTAGTGACCAAATAGTACAAACCTATTCTCTGATTAAGAGAAATGCTGACAACCTCATTAGGTGTGAAGATGATGCACACCAACTATAACCTGAAAACTGTGCCTAAATGGCATTTAATGAGAAGCTACACCTTGGATTAAGAGTGTAATCAACATACACATTAAGGGGGACATATCCACACCCCAATATTCATCTAGCAGTTAATTATTATGGATTTTTCAGTATAATATTTTTACAAATTCTACCCTTGGACCATGTCAATATTAAATACTTGGTTACATCCTTACTATGGATATATATTTGTAGGCATTTACTTCAGTGCTTACATTGTCTTGGGGATGGGGGGGAAATATTATAAATCCAAATTTTACAATCTACAATCAGCAAAATACTAGTCCTTCACTGTTAATGCCCCAGCAATTACTGGAGCTGCTTTTATTTGCTTATTGAGTCCAACTTAGATAACATGATGGTTCCCAGACCTTGTCCTGCTCCAGGTCAAATTCCTTACACAAGAGCAGTCCTACAGGGGGATTTGTTCACACAGAGCTGAAATCACTTCCACTGTACAGAGTTTTATCTGTTCGCTGGTTAACAAAACCTTTTTGGTTTAAAGTGTGTTTGTCGCTTTCCATCTGTTCATTAGCTGATCACAGGCACATCCATCTACATTCTGTCCTTTCTGAATGTGCTACAAAGCAACTGCAGAGATGATGCAGAGGACGAGTTGGTAAATCTATGATAGAGCATGTCTAAATCAGATAACATAGAAAAACGGTTCAGTGTGGGGACTGAACCGTTAGGGGGCTGTTCAAAGGGTGTACTGTTCACTGACCTTTAGCAGGACTATCAAGTTACCTTGAAGGCACACAAGAATAGATCTAAGTAGAGAACACCAAACTAACTCAAGCAAACAATATTAAGAAAAAATATAATAATGTAACAAAATTATATATCAAATTATCACTTCCTTCAGAACTGTAACATTTTCTCAAGACAAAACAGTATGCAATTCTAAAGACCCTAGCAGTTTGGTTGTTCCTAACTAAAACTAAAACTTATCGATCATTTTTGGTAATAACTGAAATAAAATATAAATATTAGATGAAAGGCTTACACGTAAATTAGAAATGATGCCTTGACAAATAAATGACTACCATTTTAGTTAAAGTAGTAAAATTACTAAAGCTGAAATAAAAAGAAATTAAAGCTGAATAGAAAGGTTTAAAAATAAAAAACTAAAGAATGACAAATGCACATAACGTAAACTAAAATAAAAATGAAAAATAAAAATATAAAGCTAATTCAAAATAAATACTATAATACTATAAATATTACTAAAATAATAGGCTACTGCTTTTTAGTGACAGATATGTTTGAGAATTAAAAAATAAATAAAAACAAATTGAATAAATGCATCTGAATAAGGATCATAAACAAAATCAAACTGAATTTGACTCGAAGACTGTCTCAAAACGTTGAGGCGCTTCCGAGTCACCTACTGTCTAGGTAAAGAGCTCAACTTGGTTTTAAGACACAACCATGATCTTAGTAAGGCAAAATAATATGTGAGGAAATCTTAAATTACCTTGTAAAGAACCGAGCAGAGCGGGTGATGAGTTGGACCTGGTTGGAGGAGGATGAACTACGCTGGTGTGGAAGAGTCGTGAACTCGGAAGGCTGCTTTTCTTCAGCGGACCGGATTTCTTTGGATGTGTCCCCAGTAATGAGAGACAGACTGCGGCCAGTTCTCGGTGAAGCAGCGATGAACATCGCCGGGCCGGATACATTGTTCTTCTTCGGTTGAACTTGACAGTCCTTCGAACCGCAGTTTAAACTGATAACCCAAACTATGGCTTTATGTATGGCTAAGGAAGAAATAAGTTTACAAACCTATATAACACTTGTAAGAGCCATTTTGGACACTACTTAGGCATGTTTCGTTGTCTTTTCACTATATGGAAAAAAAGCCGGTATAAGTGTCATCATATTTCCCAGGGTGAAACGTGAACTATATCTTGATAGGGGAGTTCAGTAGATTAGGTTTTTATGCACGAATAAAATTACATAATATATTAAGTTATTCTCTATATGAAATATTACGACTATATTTGGGATTTCAACACTTCAAACAAATCCAAAATGTATATGGAAAAATACAAAATAGCAACATGTTTTAACGCGATATTCACCTACAAAACAGTGAATGGTTTAGTCCTACTGTCAAAGGACACCCCGTGCTTTTTTTTTTAAGTAAAATCCGGACAATGGGAGGGGCTTGGCGCTTCTCCCGCCAATTAGAGTCAAGTAGAGTCGAACGTATGGAAATTAGAATAGTTCGTCTTCATTGACCTACATTGTAAGGTTTTCCGAGCTCAACCGCATATTCCATATTTGGTGACATGGTTTTCTAGTAATACTCCTGGTATAAGAAATACTCGTAGCCCATTAGAGACATCAATGACTGAACAGGCAGAATTACAGCTTAAAGAAAGGCGTGTGTGTGCTGTAAAAAAAAGTGTGTGTGCTGTACATGTATTGATATTGCAGTGGGATATATGAGGGACAGATTGCTGTATGATACAAATAACAAGCATAAGCATAGTATCATTACATAACCTTTACTGATCACATGAGTGATCACAGGCTCAATAACTGCTCTACACTTATGTGTAAATAGTGGTTTTACCCATTAACCTATATTGATTAGATGATTACAGCAGCATGATTGGCTGCTATTTTCGGACAAAATTATACTTAGAAAGGAGGGTTTCACAGATCTCCAGTTACAGCATGTTTCAACAAGACAAGGTCTACTAAAGCTTTGAACTGTAATAGAATACAAGATTAGATTATGTGAATAGTAAATAAACAATAGAAATAGGGGGGAAATCATTAACAGAACAGTCTTGTAGAAGATCAAAGGTCAACATAGTGTACAACGTGGCTACGTCCCTTGAGGTAAAAGGTTTTTCTGAGTATTAGGGGCCTAAGACTGAGGTCAAAGTTGCAAAATACTTGTAGTGAGAAAGTAGTTTTCCATAATTTATAAGGAATCAATTTGGGTGTTTAAAACTCCCCTTTATTTATTTATTTCTTGCAAGTCTGTTCATCCTTCCATATGTTCCTTGCCTCGTTTTACTCGAATACTGATGTGGTGGATCTGTAAACACAGGGTTAATGGGGACTATTTGATAAAATATGAAACAAGAATGTTCAATCAGGGGGATTCAGAACTGGTTATCATATTCACTTCATTTGGAGCAGGCTGATCAGCAAAAATGAAATACCCTGTTAAAAGACTGTCAATGTAGTATGGATCAAAATAAATATTTATCAAAATATTTCATGTGGAAATATAAAAATAAAATCTGTATTGATTGATTTTGTTTATAGTCCAGGTGATATGTGAAAATAATGTTCACTTTTTCATAAAAGCATGAAACTTGGCACACTTGTATAGTTTGCGGCCCTAAACATTTTCAGAAATGGAGCCATCGCAAAAACACCTTGTGGTTACCATGGCGACCATTTTACTTTCTGCCATAACCAAATTTTGTATTTTGTGTCATAGCTCCAGAACCAAACATGATAACACAGAAAAGGGATGTCTACCCCTATGTTTTGATGGTCAAGGATTACAACGATACCACATACAGGAACATAAACTGTTCAGGTGAAGAGTTAATGGTTAAATCAGCAATGTGAGAAGGAAATCACAGTATCTGAGCATCACAGTATCACAACATTTACAAAAGTCCATATTATGGCTATTATTTTTTTTCTCTCTTTGATAATTAACTAATATTTTATTCAATAATACATTAAAAGATTGTTTTCAAGAACACTATCATATATTTCAGAGATTTCAGAGGTAAGTGTATTTTTCCTTACCTCTCAGGCAGAGTCAGGTAGGGGGCAGTGAGTTTCCAATACATTCTTGTTCTCTCTCAACAACGCACTAGCATCACATGCAGATGGCAACGCAATCAGGTGAACAGTTAATGGTTAATTCAGTGACTTTATGAGAAGGATTACAATGAAATCTCAGAAGATGCAGAATGAAATTTCAAATATATTTCATGTAAACTTAATTTACATTCACTCTCTGGGGTCAGAGTTGTCTATTATGTTGTCCACAAGGGGGAAGCCAGAGTCCTGCATGCAGGCGGGTGTGACAAGCACGGGCGGGTTGCGGGTCCAATAACCAAGACTATTTCGACTCGGTCCAGTACACGCTGAGCAATGTAGCCTATCGCGCTCCCACTGATTGACAGCTGTAGTGATTATGTTAAAGGGAGCGCTCTTTGCTTGCTTTCTGTATTTAATCTATTCACAATTTGAATAAAAGTTTTAATAAACGAGTTTTGTCTACCTCATGTACACTGTAAATTCCAATTAGTAAACCTTACTTAAAAAAAGCATGCAAACCGATTGCCTTGAAAAAACCAAGTAAAGTGAAATAAGAATAATAATTTGTAATAACAAAGGTTTATTTAGTGTTGTAAACTTACACGCAAGTTCTGGTAACTCAGAATCACTATTTTCAACAACTAAATATAATAAGTACAATATACTATGTGCGTATTTCAAACAACTCTTTTATTTAAGTTGAGCCAACGAAGATAATTTCAACAGCCAGGAAAGGTGAACGAAAATGCCTCTCTGTGATGTTACCACAAGGCATCGCTTACTTGCAGATCTCAGGCTTCTGGAGGGGATGTAGATTCATAAGAGTGAGGAGGAAGTAGGCGGGTGCTGAGCCTGTGGCTGTTCTGTACGCAAACATCAATGTCTTGAACTTGATGCAAGCCACAACAGGTAGCCAGTGCAGGGAGATAAAGAGAGGAGTGAAGTGGGCCCTTTTGGGCTCATGGAAGAGTAGTCGTGCCGCTGCATTCTGAAACATTTGTCGAGGTTTGATTGCACATGTTGGAAGTCCAGCTAGAAAAGCATTGCAATAGTCCAGCCTAGAAATGACAAGGGCCTGGGCAAGAAGTTGTGCAGCATGCTCCGTTAGAAAGGGCCTGATCCTCCTGGTGTTCTGCAATGCAAACTTGCATGATCGAGCTGTCTTTACAATATGGTCCTTGAAAGTCAGCTGGTCACCAAAGAATCATTTTTGATGAACCTAGCAGGATGATGAAATCATGCTGTAGAATCGAAGGGGCAGGGAAAACAAGAAGCGCAGTCTTTGCCAGGTTGAGCTGCAGGTGATGTTCCTTCATCCATGCCGAGATGTTTGCCAGGCAGCCTGAGATCCATGCAGCTACTATTGGATTGTCTGGTTGAAATGAATGATAGAGCTGTGTGTCATCAGCATAACAATGTTAGGAGAAACCATGTGCTTGTATAATGGGTCCCAGTGATGTAGTGTATATGGTGAAGAGGAGGGGTCCAAGAACTGATCCCCGAGGAAACCCCTAGGAGGATCTGATGATTGACAGTGTCAAAAGTGGCAGATAGATCCAGCAGAATAAGAACTGATGATTTGTAATCAGCTTTCACAATCTGCAGGACTATACTGACTGATAGTAAAACAGTCTCATTTGAATGGCTGCTGCTGAAACCTGATTGGTTTAAGTTCAGTTGGTCATTCTGGGAAATAAATAATGTAACTGTGTCTATACAGGTGTGAACCAAATGGTCCATTCCATTAGAATGACAAAGGAACAGCATTTCTCAGGAACGTCTTGTAGATTGCAGGATCTCCAGCGGGAAGGTCCTAACAGTATTGTTTCTAGCCCTTTTGTCTTCATGTATAAAATTATATCCCACAGACAGAACTTTGGGAGAAGCTAGGATTCATACAAGGGTAAAATTGTTTGAAGGAAGAC